>NW_023425354.1:49264158-49473811 GCF_014108415.1 Molossus molossus | reverse complement strand
ATGTGCTCAACCTAAGAGCTGTCCAGTATCAGTTCTTCCAATGCCCACAATGCTATGAAACAAAATACTATCAGCCCTGTTTTTCAAATGAGGAAACCGAGGCACAGACAGGTTAAATAATTGTCTCAAAGTCACACGGCTACAAAATGACAGAGCTGCCATTTGGACTCAGGTCGTCTGACTCTGGAGACGGTATCGTTTTTTAAAGAAAAATTTCCCCAGCTTTATTATGATATAATTGACATGTAACGTAATGTGAGTTTAAGGTGTACAATGCGATGATTTGATACCTAAGTGTGAAATGATGACCACAATAAGGTTAGTTTCCACATGCTTCACCTCACATAGTTACCATTTTGTTGTCAGTGTTTTTATTATAGGGAGAACATTCAAGTTCTACCCTCACAACGACTTTCAGGTATACAAAAACAGTATTGTTAACTGCAATCACCATACTCTACGTTACAGCCCCGGAACTTACTTATTTTATAACAGGAAGTCTTTACCCTTTGACCACCATCTCCTCATTTCCCCCACCCCTCAGCCTCTAGCAACCATCATTCAGCTCTTGGTTTCTATGAATTAAGCTTTTTAGCGACCACATTTAAGTGAGATCATACAGTATTTGTCCTTCTCTGTCGAATTATTTTACTTCACATAGTGTCCTCAAAGACTATCTGTGTTGTTGCAAATGGCAGGATTTCCCTCTTTTTTTGCAATGGCTGGATAATTTTCCAATACATAAATACACATTTTCTTTATCCACTCATCTGTCGATGGACACAGGTTGTTTCCGTGCCTTGGCTACTGTGAATAATGCTACAATGAACATGGGAGTGCAGATATCTTTTTGAGGTAGTGGTTTCATTTCCTGTGGATATATACCCAGAAGCAGAATTACTGGATCATATGGCAGTTCTATTTTTAATTGTTTTGAGGAATCTCCACACTGTTTTCCATGGTAGCTGCACCGATTTACATTCCCACCAACAGTGCACAAGGGTTTCCTTTCCTCCTTGCCAATGTGTCATTTCTTTTCTTTTGATAATCATCATTCTAACAGGTGGGAGGTGGTGTCTCACTGTGGTTTTGATTTGCACTTCCCTGATGATTTAGTGATGTTGAACATCAATTCATGTACCTGTTGGCCATTTGTGTTATATGTCTTCCTTGGAGAAATGGCCATTTGAGTCCTCTGCTCATTTTTTAATCTGATTGTTGGGGTTGTGCTTTTTTGTTTTGTTTTTAATTTTGTTTTGTTTGCTATTGAGTTGTATGAGTTCCTTGTATATTTTGGCTATTAACCAATAGAAAGATTCCTTTCTATTCTTTTTCTTTTTGCTCCTCTGACTGGATAATTTGAATTGATCTATCTTCTAACTCACTGATTATTTCTTCTGCTTGGTCCAGTCTGCTGTTGTAGCTTTCTGTTGAATTCTTTAGTTTAGTCCTTGTATTCTTCAGCTCCAATATTTCTGTGTTGTTTTTTTTTTCTATCTCTGTCCAACTTCTCATTTTATTCTTGTATTGTTTTTGTGATGTCCTTAAAGAGTTTATCTGTGTTTTCTTGTAGCTCTCTGAGCATCTTTAGAACAATTTTTAATTCTTCATTAGGCAATTCATGTATCTCCATTTCTTTGGAGTCAGTTACTGGAAATATACTGTGCTGCTTTGGGAAGTCATGCTTCTCTGATTCTTCATGGTCCCTGTAGCCTTTTACAGGTGTCTTCACATTTGAAGAAGCAGTCACCTCTTCCAGACTTTATAGATGGACGTCAGTACGGAAGACCTTCACCTGTGGTTGGAGAGTGCTGGAGCATGCTGTGACCCCGGTCTAGTCATGCAGGTCACCAAGCGCAGGGCACGTGGAGGCTCTGGGTCAGAGTGGGGCATGGTGCCTCATCAGCTCAGGCCACTGGGGTCCACAGCATCAACAACTGCGTGTTCTTGGTGAGTGCTCTCAGGCGTCTGCAGTGGCTGCAAGGGCTGTTGGGTTCCTCAGCAGTGTCTCTAGGTCCAGCAGTTAGGGACCAAGGCAGGCAGCCGTGGTTGTTGGAGCCAGTGGTGTGCATACAATTGGCTGTGGGGTCAGCTGTGCGTGCTTGTGCAGTGGCAGAGGTCAGTTGCAGACACAAACACACGTAGTGGTGGGGGCAAAGGCCAGCAGCAAGGGCCATGGCCAACGGCAGGCATGCTGGTGGTTGTGGGGACCCTGCCCGCAGGTGTGCACTGCAGGGTCTCACTCACCTTGGCCACGTACATAGCAGCAGGGGCCAGTGAAAAGGGCTAGGCCAGTGGCATGCAGGTACACTGCCAGAGGGACTCAAGCTTCTTAAATAAACTGAACTCTCCCAGAGCTATTTTTGTTTGTGGATGGTGGTCCAATTGTGGGTCAGAGGTTGGGGTCTCCTACTTCACCTTCTTGGTGATTCACTCCCAGAGACTGTATCCCTAACCTCTGTCAGATCAAAAGTCATGCTCATAATAGAAATATATGTGTTGGACATATGTAACGAGACTGACGAAACCACATCCACAGCAGAAGGGTCGATGAACCGTGTTTCCATATTTTCTGTATCCTCGATGCTCTGGCATCTGGGACCTTGCTGACGCTGGAGGCCTGGCCTCCTAGGGTTATCTCTAATTCCTAGAGATAGCAAACCACTCCCCTGTGAGCATGCCTTCGATATGCAAACCAACTAATCAGTGCCCACACCCCAGTTATCCTAGGTCAGGCCACTATCTTTCCAGTCCTAATTACCCCAGGGCCTTGTATCAGACAATTAGACATCCCTTTACCTCTAGTCCCCTGAACTGATTCAAACTAGCCAATCCTGAGCCAGCTCACCCTGCCTGGCCTTTCCCATGGAAACCACAATAGAGGTTCTCCGACGTTTTCCTTCCATTCCTGTCTCATGACGGATCCTGGTGCTTCCCCATGTGGCCCTGCAGGGCATGGGCACTGTCACAGACTGTCTCTCCAGCAGCAGCTGTCTCCGGATCAGTTGGCCTCCCCACACCTGCATAATAATAAAATGTACATTTTAGACCAAAGGGACCCAAGGTGTTTAGCTGAGGCTCGGGGAGGAGAAGCACAGAAGTAGGACTAGAGTCGGTCCTTGGGCTCCCTCGCCTGCTCTCCCCGGAAAAGGCAGCAGGGAGCGTGGGGCAAGTTTAGGGGGAAGAATAACCTCTTAAGAAAGGGAAAAAGACTAATTTCTCAGATAAAAACAGAGTCAAGAAGGGAAAAAGAAACTGAGATGGATTTTTGGGTAAGTGGATCTAAGGAAAGAAGAAATAGCTGGAGCATTTCATTTATTTATATTTATAACATTCATACCAATTACTAATAATAGCAAAATCTCACTCGACACTTACTGTGATTTGTGCACTTTTCTAAGTGCATTCTGTGTAACCTGTAGTTATTATTTTTTTAAATCTACCTTTATTGTTGAAAGTATTACAGATGTCCCCACTTTTATTCCCCATTGACCTCCTCCAACCCACTCCCGCATCCCCCACCCAGACCTTCACCGAACTATTGTGTGTCCATGGGTTATGCATATACGCATATAAGTTCTCTAGAGTCTCTTTAAAAAATGCAAATGCTTCTCAAAGACACAATAATAATAGCAAACTTCTATGTAGCTCTTGCTATGTGCCAGAGACTGTTCTGGGCACATCACAGATATTAATTCATCTACACCTCTCCCAACAATCCTTTTAACCTGTCATTTAATCTACACTACAACCTTACAAGGTCAGGACTATTATTATGTCCATTTTGGGGATGAGGAAATGGGGGCACAGAGGTGAAATCACTCACCTAAAGTCACATGGATAGTAGGTGGCGGGCTGGAGTTTCTAACTCAGGTCGTCTGAAGTCTGCTGTCCCAGCACACGGCCTCTGGAATGATTTCAAAGCCAGCTCAAGCAATGGAGCACGAGGCAGCGCGAGGGCTGCCACCTTCCTCTGCTTCGTATATGGAGAATGACAGCAACGTAATCAAACTCTGCTCCCCGAGGACGTTGTGTCCACTCTCATTCTGAGAAGAATTCGTCAGGGGAGCTGCAACAGTAGGCAGCCCGACGAGCCCAGCATCACAACTCGAGGTGCAGGCAACAGGCAGGTCACTATTCTCTCCTGAGAGGCCCCCAAGTGAGGACAGGACTTTCCAGAAGACTAGTGGTCCTGAGATTTCATCAGAAGCTGCCCCTGTTTTGCCACCAGGCACAGAAGGAAGGCCAGGGCAGTCAGCCTGGAACCACAGTCTGGTGAGTTCTCTCTGGCTGGACTGACATGGAGTGAGGACTATTGTTACAGCCAACGGCCTAGACCTGGGCAGCTCTGAGTGGTGTCCACCACGTTGGCAAACCCTCTGAGTGCTGGCTGGCAGATGATTCATCCCTGGAAACCTCTGTGCGAGTTACAGATGATTACACCAAGAGTTAGACCTCCCCTGTCAACAGGCTGTGTGTGAGGGAGGTGGGTAGCAGGGAGGAAGAGATGTTCTGGGCTGGGAGAGCAGAGGCCCACCAGAGAAAAGGGCAGGAGACTCTGTCCTGGGTAGTTGACTCCCTCAGCTAGAGGAGCTAACGCCGCTTCCTAAAATACCAGCGCCCCCTAGTGGGAGTACGTCTCCATCCACACTTATGATTCTTAACCTGGGGTCGCGGAACTTGGGAAAAATACACACCTTCATTTTCACTGGCAGAAATTTTACATGTCCTTTCATAATGAATGCCCGCAACAAATCATAGTAGTGTCAACAGAGTACCTGTGACTTTGTCACAATGAACAGGTATTTGTAATTCACATTACAGTTGATGCAGATAATTTGAAGTATCATTTTCATTTACCACTATGTCAGAATTATGCCAGCTGTTCGAGCTGCCACTGTATCGCGTTATTTAACACATTATTAAAGAAGCACACATGTTACTGGATTGCCAATTTTTTAAAATTTATGTTAAAACTGTAATTCAATATCATTGTTTTCCTTTGTAGTCTTATGGATTTTATCACATGGATTTAAAACATTATTCTGAAATGGGGCTCATAGGCTTCATTGGCTTGCCAAGGGGGGGGGGGGTCCATGACATAAACATGGTTAAAGGCCCCTGCTTCAGAAGAAGCTGGATTAATCAGATCGTCTTCTGCCACCGAGGTAGGAGCTGCTGAGCCATGGGACTCAGGACAGCCAGGATCAAGGAGAAAGGTGGGGGTGACTCCGGGGCTTTGCTTTAGACCATGCAATTGACACAGCGGTTTGAGTTGAGACATCAAACACTGGAATCTGCAAATCCTGCGGGTGTTAGCGCACGAGGGTGGCAGTGCGGCTCCTCCCGGGGGTCAGAATGCTGGTGATGAGGTTGCCTTTTGAGAAAAACATATGACAATATGGTGAGACAAAGTCTAACAGAACTAGGTGGAATTATCCTTAAGGACAGAAAATGGCTTCCAGGTCTAAAAAGAGCATAACATTGCTGTGTATGTTGATATAAAGAAACAAGAGGTCTACTTTCAAAGAACTTTAAAAACAGCGTATATGCACAGCTTAATTACAAAATGTGTTAACTACCACCAAGAAATAAAATATTACCCCCAACCCACCCAAGCAAGACATGGGCTTCTTTCTGATGATAACCCTCTCTCTTTCCTAGAGTTAACCACTATTCCCACTTTTGTGATTTTTGTGCTGACTACTAATAAGACTGTGCATTTTATATGTTTATTGGCTATGCTTCCCTCCCCCCCTGCCTTGTGAAATGCAAGTTCATGTCTTTTGCCCATTTTTTACTCAGATGTTTTCTTTAACTTATTGATTTATATGAGTACAGTATTCTGGATATTAACTGTTAATTCTATGTATTGAAAATAAATTCTTTAAGTTTGAGATTTGCCTTTTACTTCCTTTATAATGTCTTTTAATTACTAGATATATTAATTGTAAGGTGGTTTAAATATTTTAATCTTATTTTATGATAAAGACTTTCTATCATGTTTAAGAAATCCTTCTTTAAACTGTGGTCATAAAGATACGCTCTTACGTTTTCTTTTCAAAGTTTTCAAGTTTTGTTCTTCACATTTGTGTTTAATCTACATGGGGACTTCCAGTTCCAAGCAGAATGTAGTAAGTCGTGGTAAGCTTCTGTTGCAACAATTAGAAACAACTGGAGAAATTACAAACATCATATTTTTAAACACATCAAAGAGCTGAGGAAGCAAAGAAAATTAGATTAAAATTTCAGAAAAGAAAACTTTTCTTAGGTGAGCCAAGATCAATAACCTTTTTCTTCCAAAGAACATTTGTGGAATCTGAGCACAGATGGAGGATCAGGCTTGCCATAGGGGGAGGCTTCTAACAGAGGAAAGAGAAATCAGCAGCACCTTTAACGGCTGCACGGGCTGGCATGATGGTCTGGAATCAAGAGGGTTCTCAAACTGAATATTGAATTTCCCCATGGGATATGTGCTGAGTGCTGGGACAGCATGGTGGCTGTAAATGTAGCATGAAGTCTCCTGCAGTCTTGTAGTGCTTAGAAAGCAAGTCCTGCTAAAGAGAGTGGCATATAACACATATGACAGGTCTCGCCATGGAGACATTTGAAAGCAGAAGTGTACTGAGGGGAGCTGGAGCTGTGACCCATTCCTGAACTAGCTCGTATCTGACTGGACTGAGATGGTCAACCCTTCATTCTATGAGCCTAACCCAGGAAAGAACAAACCCTCACTGGAGAAAGTAACATTGACTTTAGTCTCTATGGTTCTTTTTATAAACACTGTCCAGCATACAATAAAAATTAATGTGACAAGTATGGAGACAGGAAAACATGACCAATAATCAAGAGGAAAAAAAACCAGACAGCAGTAGCAGACTTGCTGGTGATCCAGATGTTGGAGTAGTCAGACAAGGACTTTAAAATGACTCTTATAAGTATGTTAAGGGAAAGACAGACAAAATGGATGAAAAGATGGAAAATGTCAATGAAGAACTGGATCTAAAAAAGAATCAAGTGTGCATTCCAGTACTAAGAAATATGATATATAAAATTAAGAATGCATGGATTTAACAACACTCCTGGTAAACTCAAACACAGTTCAACAGAAAATAGACAGCTAAATAAATAATTTTTATTCACAGACAGCATAACTGTCTATGTAGAAATCCTAAAGAATGTACAAAAAGCTACTCACACCAATAAGCAAGCATAGTAATGTTTCAGGATATAAGATCAACATGCAAAATCAATTATATCTCTTTAGACTACCAACAAATAATTGAACATTGAAATAAAAAACAATACTTATTACAATAGCATCAAAAAACATGAAGCACCTAGTGATAAATGTGGTAAAAATATTAAAGACCTATATACTGAAAACTACAAAACATTGCTGAGAGAAATTAAAGAAGACCCATACAAATGGAAAGATATATCATGCTCAAGGATCAAAAGACTCAATACTTGTAAGATATGAATTCTGTCCAAACTGATCTATAGATTCAGCAAAATCCCAGTAGGCATCTTTTTAATTTAAATTAACAAAGTGATTCTAAAATTTATCTGAAAATGTGAAGGACATAGAATAGCAAAACAACATTAAAGTGGGAACATTTACACTACCTGATTTCAAGACATTATCAAACTACAGTACTTAAGACATAGTGATATTGACTTAAAGATGCACAAATAGATCAATGCAAAAGACAGAGAATCAAGAAATAGATCCACAGAGATAGCAAATTGGTATAGTCACTATGGAAAACAGTTTGGAGGTTCCTCAAAAAGTTAAAAATAGAACTACAATCCCACTTCTGGGTATTTATTTAAAGAAATCCAAAACATGAATTCAAAAAGATATATGCATTCCTATGTTCATTATAGCTTATTTACAATAGCCAAGATATGGAAGCAACCTAAGTGCCCATCAATAGACAATTGGATAAAGAAAATATGATACATAGATACAATTGAATATTATTCAGCCATAAAAAAGAATGAAATCTTATTTGTGACAGCATGGATAGACCTGGAAGGTATTATGCTAAGTGAAATAAGTCAGACAGAGAAGGACAAATACCATATAATTTAACTTATATGTGGAATATTTAAAACACACACAAAATAAACAAACCAGAAATAAACTCATAGATACAGAGAACAAACTGATGGTTACCAGATGAGAGGGGGGTTGAAAAGCTGGGTGCAAAAGGTGAAGGGATTAAGAAGTATAAATTGGCAGTTACAAAATAGTCATGGGGATAGAGTACAGCATAGGGAATATACTTAATATTGTAATAACTCTGTATGGTGCAAGGTGGGTACCAGACTTATTGGGGGGATCACTTAGTAAGCTATATAAATGTCTAACCACTATGACGTAAACTTGAAACTAATATAATATTAAATGCCAATTGTAATTGAAAAATAAATAAATAAATATAAATATTGAGATCTTGCTTCCAGGCATATCTTCTGTTTGGCTCAAATAGACTCTAATAAACTCTTCATTTTCTACAGTTTTGGACATTCTTACATTTTGATGGCAAATAAAAAAGATGTCCAATACAATTAGTTACTGAGAAAATGCAAAGTGAATCCACCATTAGATACCACTCCATACATATTAGAGTAAATTAAAAAAAAAAAAAATTAAAGTTAATGCTAAATTGTCAACCAAAGAATGTCCAATCCTGTAGAAAAATGTTCTAAGAGTTTATTTGAGCCAAACAGAGGGCACACTTGGAAGCAAGATTTCAAAAGACTGAGAAAAATGCTGCCCAGAATGATGGTTTGCAGTTTCTCTTTTGCATTTGGAATTAAGGAGGGAAGTAAGGAAGAATGGAAAAGAAAGCAAGGCAGGGAAATCTCTATGACTGAATTACAGGATCATTAACACGATTGTGTGCTTTCTTGAGGGTGGTTACCCTTCTGAGGGGTCTGAAAAAAAAAAAGCATTTCAAAGTTGTATTAATCTAGATGCACAGAAACAACCAACAGGGCTTGCTTACGGCAAAGATCATTTCACTAGGGAAGTTACAGGCCTGAGGCATGATTACACACCGTAACCTGCCCAGATAGGACTTTATGATCACATCATCCTGTGAGGTTACTTTAGGTTAGATTTATTATAGAGCCCCTCCCCTTTTTTTGTCCACAAGATGTTAGCAAGGATGTGGAAAAATTAGAACTCATATGTATTAGTGGGAATGTAAAATAATACAACCAATTTGGAAAACAGTTTGGCAGTTTCTTAAAATGTTAAACACACACTTGTCATATAATGCAGTCATTCACTTCTAGGTATTTGCCCAAAAGAGATGAAAAGACTTGTACATGAATATGTTCACAGCAGATTTATTTGTAATGACTCAAAACTGGAAAAAGCCCAAATGTCCATCAAAGGTAAATGTATAAATTATGGTAAATCCATACAATGGAATATTATTTAGCAATAAAAAGGGATAAACTTTTGATATATGGAAAATCATGGATAAATCTCAAAATAATTATGCTAAGTGAAACAATCCAAACTGTGGCTAAATAAGAAACATATCTGGTCTTTGCCCGGAGTTCCTGGTACAGAGATGCCAAAGCCCTGGAATTTCCTGAGCAATAGGAGTGTTTCTTGTTATTAATAATGAGCCCCATTTGATCACACCTGAGATTAGGCTAATGAGGTAACTTAGACTGGGGCCCCTAGATAGCCGCAGGATGGGGCTGGTCACTAGAAAGATTAAGTGATTAGAGGGTAGAAACTTCCAGCCCCACTTACCACCTTCTAGGAAGGGGAAGGAGGGGCTGTAGATTAAACTATAAAAACTCTTTTAAAAAAATATTTTTTCTTTTTATTGATTTTAGAGAGAGAGAAAGGAAGAGGGAGAGAGAGATAGAAACATCGATGAGCAAGACCATTGATTGGCCACCTCCTGCATGCCCCCCACTGGGGATCAGGCCCACAACCTGGGCATGTGTCCTGACTGGGAATCGAACCAGCAACCTCTTGGTGCATGGTCAACACTCAACCACTGAGCCACACCAGCCAGGCTATAAAAACTCCTGAACATCAGAAAGAATATATGTACCCCTATGTTCATAGCAGCACTATTTACAATAGCTAAGATTTGGAAACAGCCCAAGTGTCCATCAGTAGACGAATGGATAAAAAAGCTGTGGTACATATACACAATGGAGTACTATGCAGCTGTAAGACAGAAAGATCCCTTATCCTTTGAGATGACATGGAGGGACCTGGAAAGTATTATCCTAAGCGAAACAAGCCAAGCAGAGAAAGACAAATATCACATGATCTCACTTTTTTGTGGAATATAATGAACAAAACAAACTGATGAACAAAATAGACCCAGAGACATAGAAGTAGGGTACAGACTGACAATTCTTAGAAGAGGGGGTGGGAGAGTGTAGAGATAGACCACAGAACTTATATGCATGTACGCATAACTGATGGATATAGACAACAAAGCTGGGGACGGGACAGGGGGAGGAGGGTGTCAATGGAGGAAAAAGAAGAAACATTTGTAACAAAAATAAATTAATAAAAAAAGAATAAAACTGTATATACCATAGTTTATCCAACATTGTACTGAAAGAATTTGTATTATTTTAAGTATTCTCTAAAGAATAAAACCAACAAGCATTGTAAAACAAAAACAAAAACAAACTCTTGAACAACAGAATTCAATAAGCTTTCGAGTTGGTGAACCCATTGAGGTGCTGGGAGGGGGGGGTGCACCTGGAAAGGGCATGAAAGTTCTGTTCACCTCCCACATACATTGTCCCATGCATCTCTTCTGTATGACTGTTCCTCAGTTGTATCCTTTGTAAAAAACTGGTAAACACAAGTAAAGTGCCTTTCTGAGTTCTGTGAGGTGAGCCTTTTTAGCAAATTATCAAACCTTAGGAAGGGGTTGTGAGAACTTTCAACTTATAGGAGGTTGGTCAGAAGTGTGGGACTTGTGACTGGTGTCTGAAGTCGGGGCCAGTCTTGCGGAGCTGAGCCCTTGAGCTGTGGTGTCCGTGCTAGCGTTAGTAGCTAGTGTCAGAACTGAATTGAATTATTAAACTCCCAGTTGGTGCAAAGAGAATTACAGAATTGGTTGGTGTTGGAAAACACTCCAGAAAGGGGAAAAAATACGTATTGTATTATTTCTTTTATTTAAAATTCTAGAAAATGAAAACCAATCGATAGTGACAAAGTAGATCAGTGGTTGCCTGGAAGCAGTGGCTGGGTGGGAGAAAGGGACTAAAAAGGGGCACAAGGAAACTTTCGGGAATGCTAGACATGTTCATTATCCTAACTGCGGTGATGTATTTTCATGCATCTATACATTGGGAAAAACTTCTCAAGTTGTACTCTTTATTTATGTACACTTTATTGTATGTCAATTATACCTCAATAAAGCCGTAAAATGTGTTTTTAATCCTACAAAGAAACACCTAAGCCCAGATGGCACTACTGATAAACTCTTTCTTTCTTTCTTTATTCTTTTAAAATGTTTTTATTGATTTTTTTAAAGAGAGAAGAAAGGAGAGAGAGAGAAACATAGATGTGAGAAACATCAGTTGACTGCCTCCTGCATGCCCCCTACTGGGGATCAAGCCCACTACCCAGGCATGTGCCCTGACCAGGAATCTAACCAGGACCTCTCAGTCTATGGGATGATGCTCAATCCACCAAGCCACATCGGCTGGGATGATAAACTCTTTCAAATATTTAAGAAATAATGCCAATTTTACATAAATTTATTCACAGTTTACAGGAAGAGGAAACACACTCTAATTCTTTTTAAAAAGCCAGTATACCCTGATACTAAAACTTGACAAGGAAATTATAACAAGAGAAAATTACAGGACAATATCTGTCATGAATATCAATAAAAAAGTTTTAAATAGAATATTAGCATATCAAACCCAGCAACATATAAATGAGATAATACAATATGATAAAGTGGAGTGTTTTCCAGAATTGCAAGATTGGTTTAATATTTAAAAATCAATCTCATTCCCTATATTAACAAAATGAAGGATAAAAAAAATTATATGCTCATTTCAATAGATGCAAAAAAGCATTTCATAAAGTTCAACACCTGTTCAGAATAAAAACTCTTAGCAAACTGGAAATGTTTCTTAATCAGGTAAAGCATAATTCGTATGCAATTAATTTTGTGTTATATATAAGATAGTAAGGATTCTGTTTTATTTTTGATATGGATAATGGTGTCAGCACCATTTATCGGATGTACTCTCCTTATCTCCAGTGATCTGTAATGCCACCTTTCTCATAAATCACATTTTCACATATATGTAGATCTGTTTCCTCTGAACTATTTGTTTATACCTGAAACAATACCACATAGTCATAGCTTTATAATACATTTTCATCTCTTGTAAGGAAATAACCCACCAGAACCTTTGCCCACCAACTTGTTCTTCTTCCTACGGAGTCCTTTGCTCTTACCCATACAGATGAAAACACCTTTGCAAGTTTCAGTTACAACTCTATTGGGATTTTTCTTGGGATTGCATTGCATCTTCATCAAATTTGGTAGGACATTATTCTCATACTTTCCTTTAATCCTTTAGAGATGGTTTTCCTTAGTTCTTTGTATTTATTTATAATGGCTAATTTAAAGTCTTTGTCTAGTAAGTCCAATACCTGGATTTCCTCAGAGACAGTTTATACTGATCATTTTATTTCCTGTGAATGACCCATTCTTTCCTGTTTGAGTGTCATAATTTTCCATTGAAATTAGGACTTTTTAAATATTTAAGTCAAATTCAGCAGGCTTACAGCTGTTGGGGAATGGAGGCTGGTGTGTGTGTGGGTGGAGGGATTGAGCAAAAATAACCAAGAAAACTCATGGACACAGACAACAATGGTGACTGCTGGGGGGTTGGAGGCTAGAGGGAGGTGGGGAAGGGTAAAGGGGAGATAAATGGTGATGGAAGGAGACTTGACTTAGGGTGGTAAACACACAATACAGTATACAGATGACATGTAGAATTCTGCACCTGAAACCTGCATAATTTTGTTAACCAGTGTCACCTCAATAAATTCAATAAAAAGGAAAATTAAATTAAATTAAAAAATAATCAAATGTAAACCCCAGACTTTGTTGTTTCTTGTTGTTGATGCTGTTTGTTTAGTGACTTTCCTGCACTAATCTTGTAAAGTCTGTTTTATATTGTGTATGGCCATTGAAGTCAGGTAATGATTAGATCAATCTTTCCTTAAATGCCTTCAACCACTAAGTATCCCAAACCCTTGTCAGGGGGTGTGTGTGTGTGTGTGTGTGTGTGTGCATGTGTGTTGGGTAACACCACCAGTGCTCTGAAAATTTACAACTCTGCCTCAGCTTTCATTTCCTGTTTGAGCAGATCCTGATCCTGATTCTAAGGTCAGTCAGGAGTGAAAGATTAGGGCCTTCTCAGGTCTTTTGTGGGCATGCATGTAACTTTGCACATCTGCATGACCTTCTAGATTGCTAGGAATAGGTTAGAGCTTTTCAAAGCCCCCAGTAGACAGCTCATTCCCTGGATTTTCTTTTTGTCTGCTACAACTGGTATGTGCTACTGCTTCAGGTAGATGTGCTGTTAAATAATTGCTGATGATTGCTTTCAGCAAATCCCTCGGAGCAGAGCAAGCTCTGAGTCAGGTAATATAAAAACAATCCCTGTGAGTGGGGCTTTTCTGGGGAGCCGTCAGATCAAATAGTGGCAATTCTCTGGTTGTGGGCATTGGGATGCCCCAAACACGTTCTGCGTCCCTCACTGGCTGCAAGGTTGCTGGTTTTCACAGCTACCATAATTTCAAGGTTGTTGATTTTCAAGTCTACCCCAGCTGAGGATATGGGGATGGAAACAAAGCAAGTTAAAAGTGCCACAAAACTTGAACAAAACAAAAAAACTTTGTTGCTATTACTGAGGGTTAGACAATTTTCTTGAATAAAAATGCTCCTCGTTCTCAGAATTTGAGAATTAACCCTTGGTTAATTTCCAGAGTTCTAAAAAAGTTGATTTTGACAGTTTTGTGGTGGCTTTTTTTGGCCAGTGTTCTTGTGCTTTTATGGAATAAATTTTTAGAAGTCTTTACTCTGCTATTTTAGAAGTGCTTCTCCAGGATTGCATTAGATATTATAGACTTGTTTGCGGAGAACTGATGCCTTTATCATACTTTTTATCCACAAAAGCAGGATAACTTGCCAAATACTTAGATTCTCTTAAGTGCTTTCAGTGAAGTTTTACAGTATTTTGCATATTGTCTTACACATATTTTAATTCTTTTTTTATATCCTCATCTGAGGATGTGTTAAATGATTTGAGAGAGAGAGAGAAAAAGAGAGAAATATCAATGTGGGAGAGAAATTTTGATTCATTGCCTCTTGTTGCCCTAACTGGGGATCGAACTGGCAACCTAGGCATGTGTCTCGACCAAGAATTGAACTCACAACATTTTGGTGTACAGGACGACGCTCCAACAACTGACCCCCACCAGCCAGGGTCACATGTGTTTTGCTTTTTGTTGTTGTTTTTAATCCTCATCAGAGGATATTTTTTCCACTGATTTTTAGACAGAGTGGAAAGGAGGTGGGTGGAGGGGGAGAGAGAGAAACAGTATAAGAGAGACACATCAATTGGTTACCTCCCGCATGCGCCCCAACCAGGGCCAGGGATCGAACCTGTAACCCTTGACTGGGAATCAAACCAGTGACCCTTGGGTTCACAGGCCAATGCTCTAACCACTGATCCACACCGGCCAGGGTCAGGGCCACATGTTTTTATTCATATTTATTCTTATTGCTTATGTTGCTGTTGTAAATTATTTTAAAAGATACAACTGTTAGTTGTTGGTATACAGCAGCAGAATCCGTTTTTGTACAGTGATCCTGTAGCTAGGTACCTTTTTAACATCTATTCTTATTGCTATTAGTTTCTCTGTGTCTTCTTAGTTTTCTACATCAACAATTATATAATCTGTGAATAATGGCCATTTTTTCTTCCTTTACAGTGCCTTTACATTGTGTTCTTGTTATCTTAATGTTCTGGCTAGAATCTCTAATACAGTGGTGAATAGAAATGATACTATTACACATGCTTGTTTTGTGCCTGATTCTTTTTGTGAATCCAGATGTTTTTATTCCAAGTTCACTGCTTTTGGCAACATCCCATGGCTCACTAACTGCTCTTTAAAAAAACAGTTTTATTGAGAGCAAACTCACATACCAGACAACTCACCCATTCAAAGTACACAATTAAATGGTTTCTAGTATATTAAGAGTAGTGCAACCATCATTACTATCAATATTTTCAATACCTCCCAAAGAAACCCCATATCCATCAGCAGTCACTCCCCATTTCCCCAACCATCCCACCCTTAAGCAACCACCAATTTACTTTCTGTCTCTATGGATTTGCCTATTCTGAACATTTCATAATAAAAATGGAACCGTACAATACATGGTCCTCTGTAACTGACTAATTTTCACTTAGAATAAAGTTCCCCAGGTTCATCTACATTGTTGCTTGTGCCCGATTTTAGAGAGGATGCTTCCTCACTAATACTGGTATTGATTATAGGTATTTGGTAGATGTCCTATTCCAACTTAAGGAAGTTCTATTCCTAGTTTTCTAAATAGAGAATTTTACCAAATGCCTTCTTGGCATCCAGTCAGATAATTACATGGTATTTCTCCTTTTACACTGTGAATATGATGACACAGACTTTTCTAATGTCAAATTACCCTCTTGCCTTCCTGGGATAAACCCAAGTGTATAATCTGTTTTGACCACCTAATATATCTCTGCATCTAGATTCACAAATAAGATTGGCCTCTAAATTCTTTTACTGTTTTTCTTGAGTTTGGATATCAAGGTTATGGTAGCTTCATAAAATGAGTTGGGAGCTCTTTCTTCTTCAATGGTCTGAAAGGGTGTATGTAGTACATGATTAGAATGACCTGTTCCCCGGAAGTCTGCTAGAGCTCACCTGTAACATGTCCTCGTCCTGAGACAGTCTGTGAAAAGATTTGAATCACTGCTTCAATGTTTTAGTAAGTTATGAAATCGCAGGCGTTCTATTTCTTCTTGAGTTGGTTTTATTATATATATATATATATATAGGAAAACTCATTTCATCTAAGTTTTAAAATTCTTTAGCATAAAGTTGCTCATTGTATTATATTGTTTTATAATCTTTTCTGTATCTCTAATTATATCTTTTTCATCACTAATATTATTTACTTGTTCTTTCTATTTATCTATCTTGCCAGATTTATTTTTATCTTTTCAAAGAACCATCTTTTAGCATTATTTGGCTCTCTCTGTTGAATATATATGTGTTTTCTTCATTGATTTTGAGTCTCCAATGTTTGAGAACTCTGGGTAATATAATTTATTTAATCTTTGCCTAGCTGTCAGATGTAAGTTTTTTTGTTTGTTTTATTATCCTCACCCGAGGGCATTTATCTTCAGATAGAGTGGGAGGGAGAGCGGGAGGAAGAGAAAGAGAGAAACATCGATGTGAGAAAGGCACATTGACTGGTTGCCACCCACATGACCCCAACCGGGGCTGGGGACAAACTGCAACTGAGGTCCGTGCCCTTAGTGGAAACTGAACCCGGGACTCTCTGGTCCATGGGCCGATGCTCTAACCGTTGAGCCAAACCAGCCAGGGCAGATGTAAATTTTTATATTAGGGGCATTAGCCTTGTTACTTGTTGTGAACATTTTGCCCAAGTATGCCATTTACCTTTGAATTTAATGTTTATGTTAACTTCTCACGTTACAGAAGTTATTTTACCTTTACACATTCAAATTAATCTGTTCCTTCATAATTCCTTATTTTGGTGTCATGTTTTAAAAGGCCATCTACAATTCCGACATTATATACACATTTTCTTTTTTTCTTCTGAAATTCTCTTGTGTTACTTGAATTTTTACACATGGATCTTTAATTAGTCAGGAATTTCTTGTTGTATAAGATTTGAGGTTGAAACCACAATTGTGTTTTTCTTCCAGTGGTTATTTAATTGTCCTGGCCCATTTATTGGATAATTGCTCCTCTCTCCTTTATTAAATTCATTCAGATGCTTGTGCTTGTTTCTGACAGACCAAGTTGGCTCCATTGACCCGTTTACACTTTCTACATCAGTACTATAGTGTTTTAACGCTGTGGCTTTGATTATTCTCACGCAGTTATTTTTCATGATGAAGTGTAAAATGATTTTGTCAATATTGTCCTCTCAAACAAAAACAAACAAACAAAAGGCTTACTTGGCTATAGATTGAAACTGTATTACATTTCTATACTCAACTGGAGAAGAATGGATATTTTTATAATACAATTTTCTAAACCAAGAACATTAAATGTCTTACATGTATGCAAGGCTTCTTTTGTATCCCATAATGAAGCCTACAGTTTTAAAATAGCAACTTTATTATTATAATTCACAAACATACAATTCACCCATTTAAAGTATATAATTAAATGGTTTTTAGTTATGTCCAGAGTTGTGTAATTATCTCCATGGTCAATTTTTGAACATCTTCATCACCCCCTCCCCCCAAAATCCCATACCCATTACCATTCACTCCCCCTGTTTCTCCAACCATCCCAGCCCTAGGCAACCACCAACCTACTTTTTGCCTCTATGTATTTGCCTATTCTGAACATTTTATATAAGTGGAATCATACAATATGTGGTCCTTTGTAACTAGCTTCTTCCACTTACCATGTTTTCAAGGTTCATCATGTTGTAGCATATATTGGTACCTCATTTCTCTTTATGGGCAAATAATATTCCATTGTATGAATATACCACATTTTATTTATCCATTCATTAGTTGATGGGCATTTGTGGTGTTTCCACCTTTTGGCTATTATAAATTATGCTGCTATCTGCTATCTGGATATCTGTGTATATATTTTTGTGTGCACATATGTTTTCACTTCTTTCGGGTATATACCCAGGAATACAATTGCTAGGTTATATGGTTATTCTGTTTAATCTTTTGAGGAACTGCTAGACTGTTTTCCAAAGGAGCTGCAGCACTTACATTCCCATCAGCAGTGTATATATGAGGGTTCCAAATTCTCCACATTCCTGTCAACACTTGTTATTATCTGTTTTTCTGGTTATAGTGGATGTGACATGGTATTTCATCGTGGTTTTGATTTGCATCTCTCTGGTGGCTAATGATATTGAGCATTTTTTCAAATGCTTGTTGACCATTTGCATTTTCTTCTTTGGAGAAATATCTATTCATGTCCTTTGTCCATTTTTCAATGTATTTATGTCTTTTTATTATTGAGTTATAGAAGTCCTTTATATATTTTAGATTCAAATCCCCTTATATATATATATATATGATTTGCAAAATTTTCACCCATTCTGTGAATTGAATTTTGTTTCTTGATGGTATCCTTGGAGGGCAAAAGGTTTCTATTTTAATAATGTGCATCTTATTTATTTTTTTCTTTTGTTGCTTGTGATTTTGACATTATATCCAAAAATAAAAACATTGTCCAATTCAAGGTCACAAAGATTTACACCTGTGTTTTCTTCAAAGAGTTTTATAGTTTTAACTCTTACATTTAGGTCGCTGATCAATTTTGAATTGATTTTTATGAGTGGTGTGAGTTAGGAAAGCAACTTCATTATTTTTCATATGGATATCCAATTATCTCAGCAACAATTCTTTCCCCCTTTGAATTATGTTGGCACCCTTGCTAAAAAAAAAATATTCGCTTGTAAATACTTTATTTCTGGACTCTCATTTATATTCCGCTGACTGTATGTCTACCTATAGCTTTGCGGTAAGTTTTGAAGTCAGGGAATTTGAGTCCTCCATTTTTTTTTCCTTCTTCTAGATGTTTTGGCTATTCTGAGTCCTTTGACTTTTCTATTTCTTGGCATTTTGTTGCTGGGATAAAAGAGCTTTACTTTCTGTTTGGTCATTGCTGGTGTATAGAAAACTATTGAATTACACATATTTTCTTGTGTCCAGCTACTATACTGAACTCTCGTAAGTTCTAAACATTCCTCAGTCCATTAGCTAGGGTTTCTCAGGTAGACTCTCATATCTTTCACAAATGATCAGAAACTTGACTGTTCCTTCCCAAATTTATGTCTCTTATTTATTTTTCATAGTGTTTTTCCTTAAATTCCAGAGTATTGTTGACATTATTCACAGTATGACATCCTTGTTTTTGTCACAATGCCTTTGTTATGAAGACTATCTTTGCCCTCCATTCCAGGTTGTCACTTGGTATCATACTGTCTGTTGGCTTGAGATATCCATTTATCATCTTGACAAAGTCTTTTTATTCCTAGTCCCTAAGAGCTTTCATCGGGGTGCATCCTATTAGGGTAATTATGCAGTTTTTCTCCTGTGTCCCATTCCTATGATGAACAACATTAATAAACTGTTAACAGGGACCTCCTTGCAGAAACCGGCTCCCCAGCCAGTGGGAACAAATGAGCTCACATGAACAGAAACAACAGCTCCTGCTGCTGCAGCTCCCACCTGAACAATACAGAGCAGATGTCACAAACTGAGAGTCCGTAGGTCATGTCTGGTGTGGCCTGCAAGGAGTTTTAAAATACTATTTTGAAGTTCTAGCATTTAAAAACTGGGAGATTTCAGATCAAGAGCCAATTTTTGGTTTTCTTTAAAAATGATGAAATCTGACCACACCACCTCTGCATTTCTACAGGGTCACAGCAGGCTGAAGCTGGGCCCCCAGGGGGCATTCTTCAGAGGTCTCCTCATTTGCATCCTTTCCAAACCCTATTGTCTCCATTCCTTATTGTTCCCAGACATCAAGGTCAGGGGTCGGTTGCTTTTGTATTTGTGCAATTGTTTTTCTTATATTGGAGTTAGGTCAAAGTAAAATATTTTTTGTAATCATGGAGAGCAAACATGGAAAAATAAAAGAGGCCAAGAGGGATATATGCTTCAAGAGAAATGGGAGAAGGCATATTTCTTGGTGGAAGTGAAGAATATTTCTTTATGTTTACTATACAAAGTGTGCCTGCTGAAAGAGTACAATGTCAAATGCCTCCATTAAAGAAATCATAAGAATATGAAAAACCTTATTGAACTGGGAGAAAAAGGGAGTGAATTTATTTCTTTTTTTTTTCAAAGTTTTATTTTATTTTATTTTTTTAATCCTCACTCGAGGACATTTTTCCATTTTTTGTTCAGGTAGAGTGGGAGGGAGAGAGAGGAACAGAGAGAGAGAGAAACATCAACGTGAAAGGGACACATCGAGTGGCTGCCACCCGCATGATCAACCAGGGCCAGGGACAAACTGCAACCGAGGTACGCGCCCTTAGCGGGAACTGAACCTGGGTCTCTCTGGACCGCAGGCCGATGCTCTAACCACGGAGCCAAACCAGACAGGGCAGGAGTGAATTTCAACAGGGTTTGTTTCAGGAGGCACAGAGCACTAACAACACCGCCATGAGTTGTCATAACATAGTTCCGGGACCACCATCCCACCAGTCCTGTCTAGCACTTCGACCTGTTTGGCTCTTGGAGACATTTGAGCTTCTGACCCCCACTCCGGTCCTCCAGCTTTCCTTCAAAGCTTCCTTCATTGTGTGCCCCCCCACTAAAAAAAAACCACCAAAAAAGACCGATGTGATAAAGAAACATCGATCTGATCCGTGGCCTTCCATATGCTCACCAACAGGAGATTGAACCCACAGCCTAGGTATGTGCCCTGACTGGGAATCAAGCCCCAAACCAAGGAGTCCTTGTTCCTTTTAATTTCCTGGGTCCTTTTTTTAAAAACCAAGATCAGGGAGCTAGCTGTCCTCATTGCTAATCGATGACTTCTAGGACCCCTCAGAAGACAGAGCTAGGAAATACAGATACATCAGTATCTGTATATGTATGTATCTATGTATCTATGTATCTATCTATCTATCTATCTATCATCTATCTATTATCTATCTATCTATCACCATGAGTACACACCAATACCTCTAATTCCAGTCTAACACCACAAGATTCTTTCTAGCCTTTTACTTGTCCTTATTTGTAAGTTCCTTCACCAACAGTGAGAGACCTGGCTCTCATTATTTATGATATATTTACTCATTTGTTCAGTCTTGGTATATAAGAGTTTAAGAACTGCTAACCCATAGCCCGGTGAGAAACAGATGTACTGGAACCAGACTATACTGCGTATGTATAGTTCTTTTTGTCTTTAGCCTGACTATGTAGTCAAAATACAGTTTTCCTAATTAATTTAGTTCAGTTCTTTTGTCTCCACCCTCCTCAGCATAAGTATGTCATTCATGTGTAAAGGGGTTAGGTTCATTTGTTATTGTTTACTATCTATTTTGTGTTCCCATCACATCCCGATTGACTTTATTATATGTGGGGGGTGGGGGGTGGGCAGGGATATGTGAAACATTATCATGGTTCTGAAAATCAGACCTACACCGAAAAAATCATACTCAGAGAACTGCCATTTCTCCGTCCATTTTGTCCCTGCTCCTGCCCCCCATTCTTTCCACACCATTCCCGCCCTTCCTCCGTGTAACCAGTCTTAATGCTTTCTCGTCTGTCCTTCCTGCATTTCTTTTTGCATGAATGAACAGATACATCCATATTTTCTTATTTCCTCTTCTTTCTCACATGGGCAGTGGCACACTCTACTCTTTATTGCAGTGTGACTCAGTGGTTGAGTGTTGACCCTGCACCTAGAGGTTGCCGGTTCGATTCCCGGTCAGGGCAATGCCCAGCTTGTGGGCCTGATCCCCAGTGGGGGGCATGCAGGAGGTGGCCAATCGATGTTCTATCTCTCTCTTCCTCTCCCTTTCTCTCTCTCTAAAATCAATAAAGAAAAAAAATATTTTTAATAAAAAAAAAAAATAAAATTTGTTAGCAGTCACCCATGTAACTACCAAGACCTCGAGCCTCTCAACAGAGAATTTCTTTGCTAATTTATAAAATTTCAGACATTGTGTCTTTTTAAAAGTTCTTTCAATAAATGGTGTTGGAAAAATTGGACAGGTACATGCAAAAAAATACAACTAGACCACCAACTTACACCTTACATAAGAATAAACTCAAAATTGATAAGAGACTTGAATGTAAGTCACAAAACCATACAAATTCTAGAAGAAAACATAGGCAGTAATGTTTCTTGAGGAAATATTTTTGCCGATATGTCTCTAAGGGCAATGGAAACTCAGGAAAAGATGAACACACGGGACTACATTAAGCTAAAAAGCTTCTGCACAGCAAAAGAAACCATCAACAAAATTAAAAGAAAACCCACTGTATGGAAGAACATATTTGCCAATGATACATCTGATAAGAGGTTAATTTCCAAAATATATAAAGAACTTATACACTGAATGCCAGAAGGACAAATAATCCAATTAAAATGTCAAAGGACTTGAATAGATACTTCTCCAAAGCGGACATACAGATGGTCAACAGACATATGAAAAAATGCTCAAGGTCACTAATCATCAGAGAGATGCAAATTAAAACTACAATGAGGTATCACCTCACACCTGCCAGAATGGCTACCATAAATAAATCAACAAACAACAAGTGTTGGTGAGGATGTGGAGAAAAGGGAACCCTAGTACACTGCTGGTGGTGGAGCCACTGTTGAAAACAAAAAATTAAAATTGCAACTGCCTTTTGACCCAGCGATCCCACTTCTGGGAATATATCCTAAGAATCCTGAAACACCAATCAGAAAGAATATATGCACCTCTATGTTCATAGCAGCATTTTATAATAGCCAAGATCTGGAAACAGCCCAAGTGCCCATCAGCAGATGAGTGAATAAAAATGCGGTGGTACATTTACACAATGAAATACTATGTGGCCGTAAAAAAAGAAGGAAATCTTACCTTTTGCTACAACGTGGAGGGACCTGGAGAGTATTATGCTAAGTGAAATAAGCCAACCAGAGAAAGACAAATACCATATGATGTCACTAATATGTGGAATCTAATGAACAAAACAAATTGACAAAATAGAACCAGAAGCATGGATACATGGAACAGACCGATGGGTGATAGAGGGGAGGGGAGGGTGACTGGATAAAGAAGATGAAGGCATTAGCTAAAGAATATATATGCATACCCCATGGACACTGGCAATAGTGTGAAGGCCAAAGGAAGTAGAGGTGGGGGTGGGTACTGGGGGACATCGGCAATATTAAAAATTTTAAATTAATTTTATAAAGTTGTTTTTGGTATTTTATATTTTATTGGAAAAGTTATGATTTTACGTAGAGAATGCAAACCTTTCTTCTGTTCAGAGAAGATTTCTTCTGGCACATACTTCCCCCCTCTCTCCTTGTGGAATTGCTATTTTACATATTTTCTATCTCTATACTCTAAAGTCACAGTTCATCTTTTCTGTCACGGTTCTAATCCTTTATCCTTTCTCCTCTAAATTCTAGCTGAATTCTCAAACTTTTAATCTACATATTTAGCTTTTTTCAATTCCCAATCTGCTGTTTACTGTCTCTAGTAATCTTAAAATTTAGCAATCCAAAAATGTTTCCTAAACTTAGCTTGTATTCTTTTTTTATTATTTTATTTTTTAAAAATTCTCACTGGAGGGTATTTTTCTTTCATTGATTTTTAGAAAAAGTAGAAGGGAGGGAGAGAGGGGGCAAAAGGGGGAAGAGAGACAGAGAGAGAGAAACATCTATGTGAGAAAGACACATCAATTGGTTGCCAGGGTGGGGGATCAAATTGCAATCTGAGTACGTGCCCTTGAAGGGCAAATCAAACCCACAACCCTTTGGTCTGAGAGCCATCACTTTAACCACTGAGCAACACTGGCCAGGATTTAGCTTATATATATTTTTTTCTTTATGGATTTTAGAGAGAGAGGAAGGGAGAGGGAGAGAGAGATAGAAACATGATGAGAGAGAACATCGATTGGCCACCTCCTGCATGCCCCCCCACTGGGGATTTGGCCCACAACCTGGGCATGTGCCCTGACTGGGAATCGAACCCACAACCCTTTGGTCCGAGAGCCATCACTTTAACCACTGAGCAAACCTGGCCAAGGCTTAGCTTGTATTTTTTTTCTAAAATAATTCAGGCCACTGCATTTATAAATGCAGTGTCTTCATTGAAAACACATATGAAAAATACTTTCTAAAAAGTTCTTCCTTTATGGAAATTCAGTTTTATAGGATACTAATTTTCACTGATTGTGTACCTTTTTTTCAAATTCTGAATCTTTTTGTGTTTTCCTAGTTTTTGTTTTTCTGTGTTTGGTTCTGCTGATCATTGTGAATATGCAGTAATTAGTCATAAATAAATGAGAGAGGCATTCCAAGCACAGGGATCGGAGTGAGGGAGGGCATGGAGGTTTGAAAGCGCAACACAAATTTCTTTCCTGTATGTTTTATGTACTGAGATATAATTTACCAACAGTGGAATATGCAACTATGAAGCGAACATCTCAATAACTTTTTCATATGTACACACCGTGTAACCACCACTCAGATCAAGACAGAAAACATACCTGTCACCCCAGAAAGTTCACTCATGTCCCCTTTTCCAGTTACATCACTCCCTCCCAAGAAAACCCCCGTTGTGACATTTATCACTATAGATTAATTTGCTGGTTCTGGAACTTCAAATAAATAAAATCATGCAGTATATATTTTAGGGAGATCTTGCTTTGTTTGCTCAACATAATGTTTGTGAAATCCATCCACATTGATACATGTATTTATTCCTTTTTATTGCTGAGTAGCATTCTGTTATAGAAATACAGGGTGTGGCAAAAGTAGGTTTACAGCTGCTCATATGGAAAAATAATAAAATAATAAATAATAATAAGAGAATAAACTCTATTTTATGTATGCACAACTGGAAACCTACTTTCCCCCCTCCCTGTGTACCACAGTTGTTCTTTATCTGTTCTACTATTACTACTAGCACTGAGAAATACTAGATGGTTTTGAGTCCCTTACCATCTCTTACTATAGACCTTTCTGCATGGGGGCCCACGCTCTAACCACTGGGAACACCAGCAAGGGCAGTAAGTCTCTTGTCAAGCATCTGTTCAAGTCTTTTGCCCATTTTAGATTTAGACTGTCTTTTTTATTTTTTAGTTGTAGGAGTTATTTACATATTCTGGATATGTTACTTGTATGGCGAGGTTTCCAGTAGTAAAACTGGGTTGATAGTCAAGGTGTTACCGAGACAGGGAAGGCAAGAGAAGATGTTTAGGGGAAGGTGAGAAATTCATGTCAGGACATGGAGTGGTTAAGTTGCTTCTGGGCTATCCAGATATAGATGTGCCGTCAGTACTTGAAATTCTAGATCTGGAGCTCAAGAGAGAAGCCTGGGCTGTAGATTTGGAAGGGATCGGTATGACGAGAATGGATCAGGTGTCCTGGTAGAAGAGAAGCGGCCTCAATTAAAACCTCATGCATTCCGATGTTTAAGAAATAATGAAGAACATAAAGCCAGAAAAAGAAAACAGAAATACTGGTCAGAGGCGAAAGAGGAGAAGTCAAGGGGGGTTATTTCTCAAGGAGGGTTAGCATCAAATGCTACAGTGAAGTAAGAAAATGAGGCCATTGGATTTGGCATTTGGGGTTTTTTGGTGATGTTTTCAGAGCACTGAAAAATAAATGTAAGATGAGGAAGTGGAGACGACTAGACTCCTCTTTGAAAACATAAGGCAGTGAAAGGAAGGAGAGAGATAAAAATAGACATATTTTTAAATGAAGCAACAACAGAGCTGTACAAAGTGGTACAAGATCGGGTGCCACATGAGTGACAGAGGCACCTTGAGTCTTACCAGCTGCTGTGGGGAGGTGGGAGTCAAAGGTGCCCAGTAGATGTAGTTCTAAGTTCCAGCCAGTAGGTGTCAGGTGCTGATCAGATCTCCAGGTTGTGGTCAGCCCTCCTGGGACAGAGAGACAGGGTGGAGCTAATTGAGGGGTGGATAACATGAGCTCAACATCTGGGTCACACCAGCTGTGGAGAAGAGAATGCCCACCTGCCAGGGGTCGCAGGATAGGATTAAGTGGGCTTCATGGGATGCTCAGCTTCCAGGTAGTGACCTCTAGGGGGTAACTCTGCTTCAGCTTTTCTCTATGTCCAGTTTTAGGAATACTAAGGACATGGGAGAAGTCAAGGATTCCATACCTCTCCAGCATTTTCTTTAGCTTTCAAAGTGATCTCATAGTCCATTATGTCATTCTGGTACTCACTGTGTCACTCTTGCTCCTCTATCCCTCATTCCAGAGCAGTTCTACCCCTTCTCCTGGACTACGGCCACCTCTGGGCTACCTCCTACTCCCCCCCCCACCTTCTCCTTTTCATGGTTGAAAAGTAAGTGTTGGGGTGACTAGAGTCCTTGGCCACCCCCCATCAAGTCATATGGCCTTAGGAGTGTCCTCACAGTGTTTCCTGGCTCTCTTCCTCATTTGTAAAATGGGGGGGGGGGGGTGTTCAGTGGTGAATGAGAAGTACTAGAGGCTTTGAGTCCCTTACTGCCTCTTACTATAGACTGGAACCATTCCTAGTTCGCCCAAGGGTACTTTCTGTTTCTATGCCTTTGGGGAAGTTGCTTTTTTTTTTTTTTTTTTGTATTTAGGGAGTCAGGGAAAGAAAAATCATTGGTGCTCACATCTCTCAAAGCCTCAGGTAGGTCTGTGGCTTTTGACCAACAATAACGTACAACCTTGTGGCAGATTTTGAAACGTCTCTAACAAATACTGTGACACAGCCGCGTTCAATAGTGGAAGTGAACATTTCAGCCTTGCCCCTTGTTAAATCCAAAATAACGTGCTATTCTCTCATTGCACTGCAGCCAACCTTTTAAGCCCCGTTTTGTAAATGAGGAAACTGAGGCACAGGGATGTGCAGTGACTTCCAGGATTCTGTGACCCAATTCTTGGTACAACAATAACATCTGCTAGGTCGTCTGTGGGGAGAAGGGGAGGCAAGAAGAGGGCCTTGACTCTGGTGACGACCCCTCGTCCCCTTCGGAGGCTGAGAAATGGGTGAAGTGACAGCCACGGGAGAAGGAAGGTGGGAAGTCGGACCAGAGGCAGGAGCCACAGGCTGAAAGTCTGGATCGCCTGGTCTTTCTGCGAAGGTTTCTGCACAAGGGTGAGGGTCAGGGCGTCTTTCTGCACAGAAGTGGCGCAGACACTTTAAATGTTAAGAACGCGGAAAGAAAATAGAAGTAGTAAAAGGAAGTGGGGCGCTGGGTCTCAGTGAGAGAAGGAAGCAGCTCTTCGAAGCTTCCCCTTTCTCCCCCTTCCCCGAAGCCCCCACCCCAGGCCTGGGTCCTGCTCCGCCCACCTCTCCTGCGGGGGGCCAGAGGCCGCTTCCGCTCCCCTGGCGGAACCGCACCTTATTCCTGCGGGGGCGCCTATGGTCGTGGTGGCCGGCATCCCTCCTGGTGGCCGCCCACCCCGCAGGGCCAGTTCCTTCCGAGGGCTGGCCGGCTCAGAGCTCGCGGCTGCTTCTCTGACTCTGCGGGGCTGCAGCGGACTCGAGGATGCACGAACTAGACCAGTACCTCGCATACACTGCCCCGCCACTAGGTGGCGTGAGAGGCCCGCTGGGCGGCTTGCCTCGCCCAGGCCCCGCCCCAGAGCAAGACCCGCCCACGGCGTGGCCCCGCCCCCAGCCCCTGTAGGACCGGAGCCTGGGCTGATGCTGGGACCTGCCGCGACTCCAGCTCAGGTGCGCTGGTCCCGACCGCACCCGGATCGCAGGGAGTCGTCACTGGAGAGGGGCTTGGCGCCCGGCGGGGACTGCAGGTGTGTGACCGGGCGGCCGGGGCGAGGGACTGCCAAGGGCACACTTGGGACTCCAGGCAGAGCCGGGAGTGGTGGGGGGGACCCTGGGAAGCGTGGGCTCTGAGAGCAGCGGCTGCAGCCTGTAGGCTGGACAGTTCCTACTGTTTTAGGGCTCCGTGGGCAGGACACCCGCATTCCCAATAATCCCGGAGACAGAAGGGGCGATCCGGGAATCGTTGTCTAGCTGGCCACTGCTGGACCGCCTGCCTCTTGCGGTCCGAGTGTGGCCAAAGCTTCCTGCCTCCTACCCTAGCCGCCGTGTGTCCTGGGGTCAAGGAGACTGCACCTCTCCGCCTGGAAACTCTCCCGATGAGCATTGGCCTCGGGGGTCCTTTGCCATCCCATCGGGACCTGGGGGTCCTGAAAGTGCCTGCCTCAACCCGCCCCTGCCAGCGAGCGAGGGTCCGCAGACAGTGGCTGCTCTTCTAGAGAACTGCACGCTTGTCAGTCAGAAGATTTGTGTTGACACCCTGGCTGTCCCTTGCGTGGCTGTGTGTGCCTGTGCGTGTTGCGCGCATGCGGGCTGGCCCATCCCAGTCCTGGGTAAATAAGTAAGAAGTTCAGGTCAGTAGGAGGAAGGAGATGTGCAGAGGGAAAAGGAAGGCGAGATGAAAGCAGCAGGATGTGGTATCTAGTGAGTTAACAAGCCTCCGCAGAGAGGAGGGGTGGGTTCAGGCACAATGAGGACTGAAAGTAGGCCAGGACTGCCTCCTAGGCCCCTCTGGATTGCCCTTCTACCGTCCCCATGGGCGCTGTATCCTTCCATCCAGGCTGTCCTTCCTCCCGGCCGTGGACCACCTGGAAAGACACAGGTTCCCAGAGCTTGTTAACACACACATTCTCCAGGCCCTAGGCCTACTGCACAGCTCTCCAAGGGTGGGGTCTGGAATCCCTCTTATTCTTAAATCTGAAAAAGCTCCGTAAGTGATGACGCTGGAGCCATGGCCTGGGGACTCCCTGTGATATGGAAAGGAGACAGTTCCAGCCAGGCCAGCTGTGTGATCTGGAGCATCTTACTGCCCCTCTCCCGGCCCTGTCCCTGTCTGTAAAATGGGCTCTAATAGAGACTTCTCAGGGCTGTGGGGATAGTAAATGAGAAAAGTATGATAAGAGCGGCTGCACAGGGGAGCTGCTCCCTGGGTGTTAGCAGAACAAAAGAGTGGACATCAAGGGTTTACTTCTTCCTTGGCGTGGTCAGCATGGTGTAGGACGGTCAAGCTCTCTCTTCCTGCTTACTGCTTTTAGCAGTATTTCATGTTCTTTCGTCTTCATGGCCACACTCGAAAGTAGCCACAATGGTTGCTCCCATTTTATGCATGAAGAAATTGATGGCCAAGGCCACATAGCTACGGAGTGGTAGGAGCTGGGCTGCCTCCGGCTGGCATTGACTCTTGACCAGAGATGATTAAGCTTGAGTGGCAGCTATGTGCCCTTCGGTGTGAAACGCATTCCTTGCAGGGTATGACTCTGGGAATATGAATGTGGCTCTCCACAGGTCTTTTCTGTCAGCTTCCAGGCTAGCAGCTAGGTTCTGGATAGTTGGGGTTATCAGTTAAGTGACTTGTGCATAAGTGAGATATAGCTATAGCAAGGTGCACCCAATAGGAGGGTGAGGGCAATGAATAGGAAGAAGGAGGTGACTCTGGTGTCACGAAGCAGACACTGCGTCTGTCTTGAGCCTAATGAGTTACCCATTTGGGTACTGGGCTTTGGGCTTTAGAGTTTGGCCTCCAGCCTCTGGCCTCCCCCTATTCTCAGTCCAGCCCCTCTTCTGTTGCCATGGTTTTGTAAGACAACAAATTAGAGCAAGTCACTTTTCAACTGCAAACCCTGCAGAGCTGCCACTGCCCTCTGGAGATGGCCCCTAACATGAGTAGGAAGGCCTTCTGCCACCCAACCTGCTTCGATTTCTGGAGCTCAGGTAAACCTCAGTGCCTTTGCACGTGCTAGTCCTTCTCCCCTGTTGCCCTCCACTTCCTCTACCTGCCTGGTGGACCATAAATTCATCCTTGGATGCCCAGCACAAACATCATCATTTTTGAAGTCTTCCCTGACCCCCTCCTCACTCCACAGTATTGAACACCCCCTCCTCCTGCCCTCACCATGCCTATTATGTCCTCCTACCAGAGCACTGACCACCCTGGCCTACAGGGTCTGACTAGTGACTTGGTGGCTTGTTCAGTGGAGCTACCTGATGCTCAGTGTGGCTGTTAAGTGGTCACCATAAAACTCTCTAGGGTCTCACAGGCAAGAAGTCCCTGCCCATGAACAGTGGAAGCTGCCTGAACACAGGGCAGTATGGGGGGCAGGAGGGTGGGGTCAGGAGGGAGTGGTGTGCTTTTCATTTTCGTGTCCTCCAGCATCTTCGTGCTGCTGTTGTTGATCTAGGCAAATGCGCCCGTGTGGTTTCCTTGTGGAGGGCAGGGCTTGTGCTTGAGAGCTGAAGGTGGCTCCCAGGCTTCTGCCTCCTGTGGAGTCCGGGATTCTCGTTTCTGCCCGGAGCCCTTCACTCCTAGCCATGTGACCTTGGGTAAGTTCATGTATCTCTCTGAGTGTCAATTTCCCCATCTGTGTGGCAGCGTGGCACCGGTTTTGCTTTCTGTGACCAGTTCCTAGCCTCCAGCATTTCACACATGGGTTCAGCATTTCGACCGGAGCACTGTCTGTGTGCCAGGCATGTGCTGGACTCCTCCTGAGAAGACATACGATGCTCCTGCTCTCACGGAAACTATAGTCATGTAATTGTAGTTATAGTCATTTCATTACAATCATGAGAACTGTGGAGCTCTGTGAGATGATGTAAAGGGAGCCCAGTATAGTTTGGGAATTAAGGAAAGGTTTCCCTTATTTGAGTTGAGACTTGAGATGTGAAATAAAGAAAATAGCAACGATAATAACAATACCTAACATTTAGCAGACACATGCTAACTGTTCTCTGGGTGCACCCTCTGAGGTATTCCTTTCAACAACTCTGTGGGGTTATGCAGACCTCCTGTCCTGTGACAATTAGATGAAATAACTGCAGGCCAGTCCCTCGCCCAGTGTCTGGCATAGACCAGAGCGCCTCCCCTGCATCGCCTCCTTCCCTGCCTCCCCCGTACTCCAAAGTCCAGCTTAACCACATGGAGGCCACACATGTGATTACAAGGTGTCTCCCTCTTCCTCTCACTGCTCAGCCCAGAGGCCACGTCTCGCTGCTGCTGCTGCAGCCAGCTCAGTGCAAAAATCCTCGCATTCTGGCTGTCCACAGACAAGGGTGCCCCTGCCCACAAGAAACCATCACATCGTTTGCTGGGCCTTCCTTATGTCCCTCCCGAGAGCTGCTCGTCCTCCTGGGTTAAGAAACTCTGCTGTTCTGTATAATCCATGATGTCACCTGTTTAGCCCCCACATCCTTCTTAATCCAAAGTTGTCGCCCCGGAACCATGAAGTCTCTGCAGACGTATCTCTGGGTCTGGAGTCTGAGCGTTTGTTCCTGAGTGGCTTGGTGGTTTTGACTCAGGCAAATCCTCACACAGCCACTTCCACACAGCCTGGTCAAGGCGACCTGCCTCCTCTTTGCATTTTCTGGGTTTGCTAGATCACATCGACCCCTACAGCTCTTAAAGGCGAGTTTCAAACTCTCATTGGATAATGGGCCTCTGAAAAATGAAGAAAAGTGACAGATCATTTTCTTCCCTTACCTGCAGAAAGCACGTGTATGTGTGTGTGCGTGTGCGTGCGTGCGTGCATGCACGATAGCTCTCCCTCTCTCAAAGTTTTGGATAAAACTTCTGGGTCTTCTCAAAACTTGAAGCCCACCAAGTAACCAGTTTAATATCCCCTGCTCTAGAAAACAGGACTTTCTTTACACCGATTTCTTTGAATAACCCCCCAGCTGTTGTCAGAAGCAAGCAGGGGGTGATGACGGGCAATGGAAACCTGCAGACTGCAGAGGAAGCCGCTGGACACACTGGCGAGACCTCCAGGCAGCGTGCAGCGGGCCGAGCGCCCTGACCACTCTGATCAAGGCTTGAATTCAACCCATTTCCAAGTTGACGAGGGAGCATCACTTTTGCTGGTGGTGTCCTTAAAAGAAGCCCTCTGCTCTCCCCCCCGCCAACCAGAGAACTATATTTAAGGCTAGGAATGGAGTCTGAGAAAATGTGTGTTTGTGGCTATTCACATCAACAGAGACGGTGGAGGAGGCAGAGAGGCAGCCAGGGCTGCATGTATTCGACCCCTTCCCCCGCAGGCTTCCAAGGTCTGGCCCAGGGCTTTGTTTCTCTGATGTGGTCACAGCTCTTTAGAGCTGGTGCCTCAAAGTCAGGTGCCATGTGTGAAGCATGTTTGTTTCCATTTCTCATTTCTAATGATTTTAAAAAGCAGGAATGGAAGGTACATTTGTCAAATACTTCTTCAAGTGGCTACTAGGAACTTCTTGTATTCTTTCACCTTGAGATAGATTTATGTGGCGCATTGTATCAACTTCCTTATATGGAATCCTCCTTGCAAGTCTGGAGTAAACTCCACTTGGTCAAGGTGTTTTATGCTGTTAATACAGTTAGGTTTGATTTGCTGTGATTCTCTGGAGGGTTTTTACACCTATACTCATAAGTAGGGTCGGCCTGGATTTTCCTCTCCTGTCCTGCTGTTGTCGGGGTTTGATGTGCTGGCTTTCCAGCAGGAGTTTGGAGGCATTTCATTTCTTCCTGGGTCCTGGGCCAGCTTATCCTGCAGGGCAGTGCTCCATCCCTCGAAAGCTGGGAGAACAGCTCTGGTCCTTTACTGCCAGATTCTTGGTTTCCTTCTCCCTGAGCCTTCCTCTCCTCTTCTCGCTTCCTTAGCTCTCCCGGGTACACACTTAGCACCTCAGTGCTCCCAAGCTGACACCTGAGAGACATCTTTGATTCTTGGTCCATTTCCACACTGAGCTGCTTAGAGCCATCTGGAGGGCCGTTCAACTCCAGGTGCTGCATTTAGCGGGGATGCTGATGAACCACTTCATACCCCGAGATAGGTAACCGAGATGCTGGTGCCATAATACAAAATGATTAAAGAAGAAGAGATGTTTCCCTCCAAGAAGATGACTCAAGGAGAAGTGATCTCTCTCTTCAGATGTTTGAAGGGCAGCATCTTTGGAAAAGGTGAAGACCTGCTCTGTGGAGGTCTCTCAGAAGGAAAGGGGATGGATGGAGGGAAATTGTAAGGAAATAGACTTCAGTTGGCTGCAAGGAGGTTGTTGGAGGATCCAGAGCAGAGCAACAGTGGCCTTGTGGTAGTGAGGTCCCTGTCAGGGGAAGTGTTCAGGGAAAATACATGTCAGATGGAGAAATGATGGCTGTGAGAGTGAAGACCAAGATCACTGCGTTTCTGGGAGTCTCTGGTTCTCCAAATTATACCGGCCATGCTTGATTGGTTGTGTGAAAATTGGTTGTTCTGCCCTGGCCTGTTTGGCTCAGCGATTGGAGCGTGGACCTGCAGTCCAGAGAGACCCGGGCTCGGTTTCCACTAAAGGCACGGACCTCAGTTGCAGTTTGTCCCTGGCCCTGGTTGGGTCATGCGGGTGGTGGCCACTCGATGTGTCCCTTTCACGTCGATGTCTCTCTCTCTCTCTCTCCCTCCCACTCTATCTGAACAAAAAATGGAAAAATGTCCTTGGGTGAGGATAAAAAAAAAAAATTGGTTGTCCTGAGAACGTAATTTGAATTTAAGAAGTTTACTGCCCTGGAATAAACAAATTCCAAAGCTGGGAATCCTCACGAATCCTGTAGCCTTGCTTCACAGTCTGTTCCCCCAGAGCAGGAGTACTTGGGGGGTGAGAACATCATAGCGATCCAAGGTGAAAGGCCCTGGAGCCATCACTAAACTTGGGACCTGCCCAAATCCTAAGCTGGAGACAGGCTGTTCCTGGGGTCTCTTGTCCTTGGCTCCTCCCACACCTGGTGAAATCAACGAATTGAGCTCCACAGAGGAAGCACCTTCCTCTGTGGCCCACGGAGACCCGTTCTCAGGGCCAACCTACCCAACCTTCAGGCTGAGCTAGGAATTCATGGTCTCTTGCTCTTGTGGTTTCTGAGCCAACTCTTCACAGGCCTTTGCATTTGCATTCATGTCTATACTGACATCTTGGGAATTTAATTTTGAGAGAACTAAAGCTCAGAGAGCTTTCCTTGGCCTGCGATCGTGCTTAAAAGAAAACGGGGCTGTGGTGTGCTGTTCAGGCTACAGGATGGGAACAGGAGAGGTGACCTCCAGTCCGAGCCGCCCCCTGCTTACCCCCTCACCCTGAGCCTGTTCCCTCCTGGATCAAATGGCCTCTATTGTTCTGACGTCCCGTGAGTTCTCAAAGTCTACCCTTCCACAGTGGGAGCTGCTCTGGTGGGCTGAGCAGAGAGGGGACCTCTCCTTTCCTCCTGGTGCCCACCTCATGGCTGGACTCCCAGAGACTCCAGATGCTTCTTCACACCCCATGGTGCCACGCCTTCCCTGCCCTGCCTCTCTACTGGATGGCTTCCCCTAAGGTCATTGGTGGCTTTGTAATGGCAAATTCCAATGGCCTCATCCCACCCTCCATCTCTCTTCGAACTTTCTGTAGCATTTGATGCCCAACATTTCCACCTGGAGCCTTTCCTCTTACCACTCACACCTCCTCCTGTTCCCCCACAGACTTCTGTTCTTGCCACCCCCAGTGTGCTTGTCTCCCTCCCCCAAGCCCTCTTCTCCAAGTCCATGCTGGTCGTTGTCACTATTTCCTCTTCAGCACATGTCCAGAGCCCAACTCTCCATCCACAGAGCAGGCTCCCTCTGCAGACTTCCCCGTTTGGTCTCTGCTGAAATCAGACTCCTGGTCTGGAAAGCGTAGCGTCATCTCTGAGTCTTCCTTCCATCCTCCTCTTCTCACTATCCAGCCATTAAAAAAAATTAAATTTATTGGAGTAACATTGATTAATAACGTTATGCAAGTCTCAGATGCGCAGTTCTACAGTATAGTATCTGTAGGTTGCCTCGTGTGCTCACCACCCCAAATCTGGTCTCCTTCCGTCAGCTTTGATGGCGCTTCCTTTCCTGGGGCTCTGGCCTCTCACTTCCCCATTGTTCTCTCTGCCATCGAATTCAGCTTTCGTCACCGATGCCTGTCATGGCACTTTGGGCCACGGTCTCTTTCTTCCTTCTTTGCTTCCCCAGGAGATTTCTCTTGTGAAAGCTCCTTGGTCGTGTTTGGAAACCTTCGATGTTACCCTGCCTCACAGGGAATGTCGAGTCTTTCATCTTCTGTTCAGGTTTCCAAGGTGAATCCCGCTCTTTGAGTCTTCTCCGTGAATTCTCACCCTCTCCTCCAGCCAGTCTGCCTGACTCAGTTTCCCCAAGACCTACGGTGTGTGCCTCTCCCTACCATTTTGTTCAGCACTGACTCCCCAGTGCCAGGAAGGGCCAGAGTTGGGTGGTGCTCGGTCAGTGTTTGCTGCATGAACGATGGCCTGTGTGAGCAGCAGCACGTGGGAGACCTTCGCCCCAGTCTAGGACAGCTGCTGACCCGGCAGCTGGGCTGTGCCCATCTGAGGTCATTGAGGGTTCAGTCATCCTCCCCCTCAAGGACTGCACTCTGCAGGCACCTCGCTGACCTTCTATGGGCATCTGAAGGGGCAAAACGATGTGTCTTTGCCCTCCAGTATGGGTGAGCCAGGGCTCCTGTGCTGCCTCAGACCGACGAGCCCCTAGCAAAATGCAGACACGGAGCCTCCACTCCTTGGCGATCCTCTTCCCACCCCCCAGGCTGGCCGGTGTAAGATGAGCAGTTCTCGAAGTCTGACAGGGGAAGACCTGGGGAACTGTCACCGAATAAGCCACTCCCAGGCTGGTGACCTCTGCTTTACAGGAACCTGGGGAAGTATCTGTTTGCACCATGGTGTTTACAAGGCAGAGGGGCTTCCTGTCCCGCCCGCTCGGCAGCTGTGGGGCAATCAGGAGCTGTGTTTTCAGGGGAAGCGGGGGAAAGAAATGTTTGGAGGATTTCTGGGGATTCTTCAAACATCCCCCAGGAGTGCCCGGCCAAGTGGACCCTGCAGGAGGTCAAGGAAGATGCAGGACTCAGGTTTTTAAATTGGGAGAAAATAAAGTATGACTAATAATTATTATGAATTTGCATATTGCCCTTCACACTTGCACACTCCTTCACCAGTGTGGCCCTACTAGTCTAATGTGGAACCATTTAGACAGAAAGACCTCTCTTCTATTGCTCCGCAGCAGAGTGCATGGGGGAGGATCGGCAAGGACAGTATTCTTGTTTGGAAGGGGAATTGTGCTTTGGAGAGGAAAGAGGGCTTTCTGAGAAAGGGAGGGAGAGAGCAGTGGACAGGAGCCCCCCCGGGAACCCTCCCACTCCGATGCAGAGTTCACCCTAAATGGAGAGTGATGTCCTCTCCATGCCCACCTGAGAAATGAGCCAAGGAGGCTGAGACTGGCCTCCCTGCTTCCTCAAAGGGGCATGCAGCCCTGGGCACCCACCCACCAGCCTGGAACCACTGCCTTGGCACCCACAGGAACACCAGCTTGTGTCCAGGGCCCCTTGCTATCTCTGCCCCCAGTACAAGTAGCTGGAAAGGTCTGGAAAAGTGCCTCAGGCTCTCTTGGCCCTGGGGACAGGAATACTCCATATCCCCTTTCTGGTGAGGTTGATCCAAGAGCGGGTGACCCAGAGATGGGGCTCAGCTTCACCGCCCGACTTCTAAGGGCCCGAGGTTGTTTTCTGTGGTGAGTTCTTTCTCTGAGCCCATTAGAGAGAGGGTGTGGGACAAGGGCTGCCAGCTGCAGGCAGAGGTGCGGAGGACGCCTGGGACACCAACACGGGCCTGCGGGTCGCCGTGCGATGCTATTGGTCTGTGGAGGGAGGTTTGCTCCAAAATGCAAAGGAAGGGGAAAAATAAGGGCTGTACCCTTTAAAGAAACTGATGATAATAACCTACTTGAAAGAGAGAGAAGTTGGCCTGAGGGGTGGGGTTGAGAAGGGTGATGAGAGGGGGGTTGAGCAAGGACTAGCCTTGTGTAGCATCAAGAAAATGCATTTCTGAACAAGTGAGGCTAAGGAGCTTAGGCCCAAGGCACAGGAGCTGTTTAGGGGTCTGGAGAGGAGGTTGTTGTAGGAGATACCAGAGTCAGTGAGAAAAACAAGGTGATGGGGACTTGTGGGAGTTGATGGAAGTAAGCCCTCAGTACAGGGCCATATATTGGATGTAATGGATGAAGGAGGAGGTCCCATTCCTCTTGTTCTCCCATCCCTGGCCCAAGATAAGGCGCTGTTATGGTCAGTATTCCCTTCTGAGATGGACATGGACAACTGACAATGCCTCTCCTTGGGCCATGGCTAAACGCTACTGGGTTTCCATCAGGCCCCTGTATAGGGATTTCCAAAGGATAGATTGGGTTGGGGCCACAGTTGAATTCCACCTTGAGTCCAGAGCTCAGGGCCCTCAGAGAGTCCTGTTTTTAGAGGTGAAGGATTACTTCTCATTGGCTGTATTATTCCAAGACCTGTTCAGTAGATGAAGGTGGAAACATCATTACTATTTTTAAAGGGGATTTTAATTTCTAGAGAAAATTTAGGTTTACAACAAAATTGAGAGGAAAGTACAGAGATTTCCCATAGATTCCCTGTCCCTACTCATGTATAGCCTCCCCCCTTATCAACATTACTCACCAGAATGATACATTTGTTACTAAGCATGAACCTACATTGATGCATTATTATCACCCATAGTTTACCTTAGGGTTCACTGTTGGCATTGTATATTTTATGGGCTTAGATAAATGTGCAATGACATATATCCATCATTATAATAGAATAGAGTATTTTTACTGCCCTAAAATTTCTCTGTGCTCTGCCTATTCATCTCTCCCTCTCCCCCTAACCTTGACAATCATTGATCTTTTTATTGTCTCCATAGTTATGCCTTGGGAACATTCTTTTTGCCAGACTATTTTATTTTGTTTAATGAGGAAAAGTTTTGTAATGCCCATACTTTATTTTCATGGTAACTTTAAAAAATATTTTTATTGATTTTTAAAGAGAGAGTGAGAAACATCAATGTGAAAGCAAACCATCGATCGACTGCCTCCTGCACGGGCCCTACCAGAGATTGAGCCTGCAACCTGGGCATGTACCCTGATGAGGAATCGAACCAGCAACCTTTCTGTGCATGGGACAATGCCCAACCAACTGAGCACACTGGCCAGGGCTTTATGGTACCTTTTTATTGATCAGTAAGAGATGATCTAATTCATTTACCAAAACTGCTCTCTCAACTTGAATTGCTTCAACACTAGCTGGCCAACCCAGTTTTTTCCCAAAGAATGTCTGACCTTTAAATAACATAATCTCTGCTGAGACTGCCCCAGAGTAGGATACACAGAGGTGGGCATGTCATGTAGAAAGTATATGCTGCTTCTCTGGAGGATGACTTCAGCTGTTATGAGGTGTCCCCTTAAAAGAAAATTTTGGGTATACCATGTGGTCTCTATTTAAGGTCAAATCATAAAACATACTCTACAAATTTGGGGAAAATCCCACTAGCTATATCTAAATGACATAGTAACAGACAAAGCCATCATGTTGCTTCTGAGATTAACTTAGTGATGACTGAAATATTAGTTAGTATATTAGTTTGATATTATAGTGGAGAGGCCCCAAATAGTAGTGGTTTAAATAAGATAGAGGTTAATTTCTCCCTCATGTAATAGCCTGAGAATAAGTGATCCAGGCTTTATATGTCATCTTCATAGGTTGGGAACCTATGCTCCTTCTGTCTTGTTGCTCCTCCTCCTTCATCGCGTGGCCGGTGATGGCTGCCCTAGCAATTACAGTTACATCTGCATTCCAGCCAGCAGGAGGAGGAAGGAAGAAGAAGGCATGCCTCTTCCATTTAAAAGCACTTGGAGCCCTGGCCGGTTTGACTCAGTGGTTGGAGCATCGGCCCGGGGCCCAAAGAATCTCAGGTTCAATTCCAGTCAAGGGCACCTACCTTGGTTTTGGTTCAGTCCCTGTCCCCTCTTGGGGTCATGTGGAGGCAACCAATTGATGTGTCTCTCACAACATCGATGTTTCTCTCTCTCTCACACTCTATCTGAAGATAAATGGAAAAATATCCTTGAGTGTGGATTTATTAAAAATAAAAGTTGGGCCCTGGCCGGTTTGGCTCAGCGGTTAGAGCGTCAGCCTGCGGTCCTGAGAGACCCGGGTTCGGTTCCCGCTAAGGGCGCATACCTCGGTTGCAGTTTGTCCCCGGCCCTGGTCGGTTGGGCGGGTGGCAGCCACTCGATGTGTTCCTTTCACATCGATGTTTCTCTCTCTCTCTCTCTGTTCCTCTCTCTCCCTCCCACTCTACCTGAACAAAAAATGGAAAAATGTCCTCGGGTGAGGATAAAAATAAATAAATAAATAAAAGTTGGAAATTGAAATTGTCAATGTTTACTCACATTCCATTGGCCAGAATTTAGTCATATGACCACATTTAGTCACAAGAGAATCTGGGAAGTGTAATCTAAAATTTACAAATATTTTATTACTATAGAAGAAGGGAGAATGGATATAGAACCATTATGAGTCTCATCCACATCTGAGCTCTACTAGTTTGAGATCTTTCTGAATCTTCACTGTCATATAAATGTTCTTCGTCCTGCCCAGCCAGTGTGGCTCAGTGGATTGAGCATCATTCCATGGACTGAGTGGTCCCATTTTGATTGCTGGTCAGGGCACATGCTCAGGTTTTGGGCTTGATCCCCAGTAGGGGCGTGCAGGAGGCAGCCCATTGATATTTCTCTCTCCCTCTCCCTTTCACTCTCTAAAAAAAACATTTTTTTAAAAAATAAATAAGTGTTCTTCATCCCTTCTGTCATACAGTAAGCATGCCTTCTTAGTCTTATTGAAAACTGTTCATTAAAAAAATGGCATGCTATACCAAAAGATGGAATCAACCCAAATGTCCATCCGCGGATGAATGGGTAAACAAAATGTGGCATATACATCCAATGAAATAATATTATTTAACCTTAAAAAGGAAGGAAATTCTGACACATGCTACAATGTGGAAGAAACTTGAAGACATTGTACTAAATGAAATAAGCCAGACACAAAAGGAAAAACACTATATGATTCCACTTATACTAGGTACCGGTGAATCAACTCGTAGAGTCAGAACATAGAATGGGCTTGGGGGAGGTGGAATGCAGAATTACAGTTTAATGGGTACAGATTTTCAGTTTGGGGAAAATGAAAAAGTTTTGGACATGATGGTGGTAGTGGTGGTACAACACTGTCAATGTACGAAATGCCACAGAACCGTACATGAAAAGTTGTTAAAAGGATACCTTTTGTTATTTATATTTTGCCACAATTTCTTAAATGGCAGAGTTCTCTGGCATTTTAGGAGAGATGTCTATATGAGTAAAGATTCTCGACACCCTTTGTGTGAGGTTATTAAGTCAGTGGTGAGCCCCTCTGTCTGGGTTGCCAATCAACTCACATTTTTCTACACACAATCCAGATACGCTCTTTTTGTGGCATTTTGTTGATGTACCTGTTTAGTTAGTGAATCCATTCTAGTGCCTGGTGGTCCCTAGATTCATTGCTGAGTGGTTATGAACTGCCTCTTAATTACGTGTAGAGAACATTGCCAGGGGACTGGTGGGCTCAGAGACTGTAGTTTCCAAGATTCTACCTCTTCTATGTTCTCCAAAATTGGGACAGCCTTTTCTAGCATCTGTCTCCGTTTTTCTCTATCTGTCCCGCTCTCTGTCTCTCTTGTACATCTTTCATTTTCTCCAGTTTTTCAAAGAGTATCAGTAGTAGTTCCCTTTCACAACCTCAAGTTTCTTTATGACTCTGAGATGCATTTATTCTCACCTGCAGTCCTCAACTCATTTTCAGTCAAACCCCTATTGACTTCAGAGTCCTCTGTGCCGGACCCTTCTCCCCCAGGCTCCCCCTCGTCCCCCGCTGCTGTAGTCTTCTAAATCCAAGGCTGATGTGTCATTTCCATTGGAAAGTAGATGTACCAGTTGCAAATTTGTCTATGGCTCCACATGGCCCTTGAATAAAACTTCAAGCCCTTAGCTTGGCATATAAAGCCATGTGCCATCGGCCACCCCAGTTCATGCAGCTTCATCTCCCAGCATGCCCGTGTCATACTTCATCCTGCAGTGGGGTTGAATGCCCGGCTGTTCCCTAAAGAAACCAGGCTGGCTCACACCTCTTGCCTCTGTCCATTTTCCCACCACCATGCCTGAATCCCAAGGCAGCTTCTCCTTCCTGAAGAGTTATCTCGGGAGCTACTTTCTTGGAGAAGTTTTGCTAATTGACCTCCCTCCTCCAAGTTCCTAGTGCACCTGTTCAGTACTAACCTCCACTGGGACACTCACCCGCTGGGTAGTGTCTGGCTTGAAGTTTATTTGAATGGTGCTGCTGGGAACTCTCTGGCTCGTGTCCTTTGGGAACATTCCCAGGAGCAGAATTGCTGTGTCATCGGGCATGCCCAGCTTGTGCTTTAGTGGCACTGCCCACTGGCTTTCCATTTGCAAAGTGGCTGTACCAGTTGACACGCTCACCCGCAGCCTTGAGGGTTCACGGTGCTTCACATCCTCACAAACAGGGTTTTCCATCTTTTTCACTTGAGCCAGTCGGTGGGTGTCTAGTGGTATGGCATTGTGATTTGACTTTGCATTTCTCTTACAACTAATGAAATTGAGCACCTTTTCATGTTTATTGGCCATTTGGATATCTCTTTGGTAAAGGGTTTATTGAAGTCTTTTGCCCATTTTGTCTATCAGGTTGTCTGTATTTTTTGTATTTGTTGCAGCTCCTAACACTTTGTATGGAGATTATGGGCCCCTTAGATGTCCATCTTCCCCTCTGACACGAGCTCCTGGAGATTTCTCCTGGTCATGTTCTTCCAATAATTGATCCTTCATACATATTTGCTGCAGACTAAATAAACCACCTTTGACCCATGCTTTCCAGAAAGATAACCATCCTCCTTGAGGGAAAAGGTGGAGGAAATAGTGGTGGAGCAGTTCTGCTCTGTCTCGGGCATCTGTGGCTACTGCCCCGCCTGCCCGGAGCGGTTGGCCTAATCCCTCCAAGTGTGGGCTCTGAAAAGAACTCTGTGGGCCCTCATCGATGTCTTCATTATTTTCCTCAAGCCTCCATTTGTACCTGCTCCCTCTTGCTCTTTTGTGTCCATTCTTATTTGGGGACCTCACTTCCATATTTTGCATATGCCCCAGAAAGCCATGCCGGCCCCTCTGCATTCCCAGGAGTCCGACTGTGCCTTCAGAGTTTAATTTTCAAACTTCTCTTTTCCTGGTAAGCCATCCGCTCTGATTCCACGTTCTTAAAGTCTAAGACGTGTGCCTGCCTATGTCTAGCATTTTCTCCCACGAGTAGCCCAAACCTGAGGTGCCGTGGTCATTTTCTCCCTGCCTGCCCCTCACACCTCTTTTACAAACCTTTCGTTATTCTTGGTCAGAATCAAAGACACAGGACGGAATAGTTTTTCTCATGGCTTCGTCCACCTTCCAAGAGATGAGATGATCAGAGGAGCAAGGGTTTATCGAACAGCCTACTTTTAACCTAATGAGACTTCCAGGTACTGTCAGGGTGAAATGCTGCATCCTTAGGCCTTGCTGTGGGTCAGCTGTATGATTCTACGAGAAAAGCAGCATCCGTGTCTCAGTTAACTCTGTGCGAGTGATCCCATGTGCTTCTCCCTTCTTTTATCTTCTTTCAAACCTCTGTATCATTTACTTATTCCTTCAATATTCATTTATTCATGCAGCAGATATGTGCGAGGCACTCCTCTAAGCCCTCGTGGAGTTTATAATTGAATGGGGCTGGAGGAGAGAGACGGGCAATAAGTACAATAAATAATAAGTAATATGTTTTGTGTGTCATTTGGTGACAAAAGAGGTGGAAAAATAAAGCAGGATGTGCCAGAGGTGGGGTTTGCCTGAAGTCCTTGTTGAGAATATAATGCAAGAAACTGGACAGAGGTTGAGGGAGTGAGCCAAGTGGACATCTCGGAGAAGAGCAGTCCCGGCAGAGGAAACAGCAAGTGCAAAGATCCTGGGGCAAGAGTGCCCCTGGTATGTTGCTATGGTCATTCAAGTCCTCAGAATGTGGCGACTTCCACGACGGCATTAGCGAAGCTTAATATCCTAACTGACGGACAGCGTATTAGTCATCTTTGGGTCTGCCACAGCACCCCGCAAAGTATCTTCTGGTCATAGTCACTTGGTAAGAAAACTTTTTATCTGAATCAATGAATTTGGTTGGACAATCTCTAAGGGCCCTTGCATCTCTGAGTTGCTATGATGTCTTAGCTGCCTGGTGGATGGCACCTGTCTCTGAGGAGCTTTCTCTCTAGCTGCTCCATCTGTGCTCTTCGGAACCCGTGGCTTCTGGCCACGTGGCCTGGTCTCTGTCAGGGGGCGGGGCCTCCACCAGGTCTGTCTGTTCCAGATACTGTTGCTGTGCAATGAACTACCCAAAACACATGGTAGAAGACTGTGGTTATTTTAGTATGCTCATGGATTCTGTGAGCCAGGAATTTGGGCGGAGCACACCAGGGGTGGCTTGTCTGTTTTCAACAATGCCGGGGCCTCTGCGGGGAAGACTTGACCAGCTGGGGACTGGAACTGTAGTCAGAGTGCCTACAATGGCCTCTCCATGTGACCTGGGCTTCCAAGCTCTAGATGGACAGTCAGATTACCTACAGGACAGAGCAGAGCTCCAAGTGCCAGTGGTCTAGCAAATGAGGCAGTAGCTGCATCGTCTTCAGGACCTAGCTCGGAAAGCCACAGTGTCACCTCCACTGTCATCTATTGGTTGAAGCCATTACAAATCCACCCAGATTAATGGGGATGGATTAGATGTCACCTCTCAATGGGGAAGTGGCAAGGCTGCGTCGTAGAAGATGCTGTGGGATGGGAGATGTTGTGACCATCTTTGGAGAATATAATCTCATAATGTAGCTCCTATTTCCTTGGGGAGAAGTTCTCATTTAGTGTTGTCCCTGGGCTATAGTGGATTTTCAGATGTCTGCTTTGCACCCTGTCTGGAGTAAATACCAAGTGTAAGATGGTTGCTGGGACCAGTGGCCTCCCTCCTCATACGGCTTGCCCCATGTGGATGAGGTCCCGAGGCGTGGGGAAGGTGGGTATTCAGGCACAGAGCAGGTGCTCTGCAAGATGACGTGGTGCAATTGTTTTTCTTTTACTCAGTATGATAATGGTAGCATCAGGGTGGAAAATCTAGTCCTCAAGGGATGCATGCTAAAGTATGAAATTGAACCATATAAACTTGCTGATATCTGCTCGTGTTCAATATGGTTAAATGTAATATTTAGGAGTGACTGGTCATGATGTCTGCAACTTATTTTCAAAAGGTTCAGCAACATAAATGTGCGTGTGTGGTGTTCCCCTGAGGATCTGCTCTGCCCGCTGGGGTAGAAGCCAAATAGGAACAAGGCTGCGGGCAGAGGAGGCTGGGCTTTCCGTCTCCCTTCCTTCCATCCTCAACTCCCACCTGGAGCCCGCCTCCGGCCCCGTCCTGGGGACAGGGTGGTGCTGGTGGGGCTGAGTGGGGGCACGCCAGGTCTGCATAGGGCTGAGTCGCCCCAGCCTGAATGGGTGAGGAATGAAGCCTGGCTCTGTCTGGAAGAACGGGCGGGGAAGGTGGTGGTGAGCTGGTGGGGGAGGGGGGCATTACTGAGAAGGCTCTGGTTCTAGATGGAGGAGAGAAGAGGGCCTGGGGCCTGGCTGCGAGGGGCTCTCGGGGAGGGGGCAGCTGTGTTCCTGGAGCAGGTTGGGAAGCAGGGGCAAGGTGTGGTTCCTGGGGTGGCTGAGGGAAGAACAGGTGCGTGGTAAGAAGGGGTGAAGGTCCTGGGCTGAGGACACTGATCTTTAGCCCCAGCTCTGGTGTCTGCCCATCACCCCAGGGGTTTCTGACAAAGCCCAGGACCTGTGAGACCCAGCAAGAGGGAGAGAAGCCAAGATGGGGTGGGGAGGGATGGTGGCTGGGGACCCACTTGTGAGGGTGCCTTGTCCTCCTTGGGCTGTCTGCTCCCAGTCTCTTGGGACACCTGGCCCCATGCCCTGCTGACTGCAGATTCTGAGAATTCAGACAGGCCTGGGGAAGCCCATCCAAGTGAGTCCCTGAAAGGTCCTTGAAGCGAGGAAGGAGCCTCCTGCTTTCCCTGGGGCCCTGAGGAAACTGAGGCACAGGCAGGCAACGGGATCCCTGGGGAGCTCCTGGCTCGTGCCCCTATGCCCCCGCGAGCTGCAGACCTTTCAGTGGCCCTGCCACATCCTGTGCCCAGTCCTGCCACGCTCTCTCGAAGCACAGACCAGATGTGCAAATTCTGCGGCTGTGTCCAGGGCCGAGCACAACACAGCTTGCTTTTCCTGGAAATCATTGGTGATTTGTTAGAAAAACAGGAAACATTGGGGCTGCTGGTGAACATTTTGACTTTTTTGTTTTTGTTTTTCAACCCCTTTTATCTGTCTCAGCCTCAGGTTGTTTTAAGGGTATTTCTGCTCAGCCCTGCCTTTCAAACCTCCTCTTACCATTCTGCCCCTTCTTGTGCATCCTCCATTCTCTGTCCCTCGGCCTCGGTCACCTTCTTTCCCCACCCCAGTCACTGCTGTGGGGAGGGGGCAGGTCTAGGAAACCATGGCAACAGATGTCACGTCTTGCTGCCATATGTCACTTGGAGCCTGTGCTTGTGTGGAGTCGGGCTTCCCTGCACCTGTTGTTCTCCCCTCCGCCCCGTGCCCCCTCCCATCACGGTGGTTGGACAGGAAGCAGAGTGGTCTCTGCAAACCAGACCCGCCGCAGCTGGGGCAGCTGTCCTGCTGCCCGCACACAGGGGTGATGTGGCTGGGAAGGGAAATCCTTCATTCCTCCTGGGTCTGCACGGAGCTGGAGGAACCCTCTAAAGTCTCTTTATCTGTGGAGACACTGAAGCTGAGAGAGGCTGGGGACTTCTCAAAGACCCCAGATTAGATCGATGCCTTGATTAAAGAGGAGGAGCTGGAAAGGGGTGAGGAGGTCTGGGTCCAAGCTCTGGCAGACCCAGCCCACCTCCCCTGGCTGGGACTCAGAAGTGAGGGGCGGGGTGGAGGTGGGATGTGGAGGTGGGATGGGGTCGTGTGTGCATCGGGCCTCTGGTCAAGTGCCAGGAAGCGCTGCTGTTTCTTCATGTCCCAGGCACGTTTTTCCCAGGTCTCATCTCGTCAGGGGTGAACTCCCAGCAGCTTTGGGGATGTAATCAAGCCTTCTTGCTGTCCGTTCTCCACCCCACAATGTGCCACTATGGGGAGGCCCATTTCCCATTCCATGGATGAAGAAACCCAGGTCCAGAGAGGTCACGTGGCTTTTGTTCTCCACACGCACCCAAGCCCGCCGTCAGGTTCACAGAGAGCTGCTGTGCCCCCAGCCCCCCCACCCTCGCTGGCCGTGCCTCTGTACCACACCTCCAGCTGGGGCCTCCCCCTCTCCGGGGGAACTGCCTTAGGGGCTGCCCTTCTGAAGTCATATAAGAAGTCTGGTATGAGAGATGAGAAACTCCCCAAACCTCACGGGGGGTTGTTTTAAAAGGCATTAAACTGTCCAGAAAGATAAGACTAAGACAGATGGGGACCAGTGTGAGAAAGTGAAACACTGTTTAGGGAGCTTCCCAGAAAAGAAGCGGATTTGCGGCATTCTGGCCTAGGCAGAGATAGTGGGCAGGAAGGTGACCCCTCCTCACACCAGGGCTGCTAAATGTGATGGGCACCCAGAGGTATGCCGACAGGCCCTGGGAGGGCGGGATCACCCTTCTCTCCGGTCCACGTTCCCTGTCCACTGGGGAGCAGAGACTCTTACCCAAGGGCCCATGGGCTTGGATGGGAAGCATGTGACATCTTTATTTGCACTCACCTCTAACTGACTTCAGCGTTTCCTTCCATTATGAATGTAGGCAACAAACCACGGTCATATTACTAGCACCTGTGCCTTGATCCAGATGTTTTCTTATCCAGATGTTTTCGTGTTACTTTACAGTTGTGTAGGTACCTCAAATGTCATTTATGCTTTTTACTACTTCAAAGTGATCATAGTGATTAGACCCACTGCTGGGTTTTGTTATTTAGTGTGTTAATGAGGAGAACATGTATTACCACTTCACAAATCTGATTATTTAAAAAAATGATAATATTATTTCAATGTAATTCACTTCCTGTGCAGTCCCATGTGTTTTATTTTATGCATTTAAAACATTCTTCTGAAGAGAGGTCCGTAAATTTCTCCAGATTGCCAAATGGGTCTAGGCTCTAGGGCATTAAAGGGTCATGAATTCCTCAGCTACTTGGTCAATTAAGGAGGGCTTTGGTATTAGGCAGACCTAAGTTGGCATTGTTGCTGCAGATCCTGAGATAGTGGCTTTATTTCTCAGAGCCGTAGCTTTCTTATGTAAATGGTGGTAAAGGGTCTACTTTGAAGGATTGTTCCACGTGTACCTGCCTGGTCTGGTGCCGAAGGAAGTGGGGACTTCACCGTGGGCAGTCGCTGGTGCCAGTGGCAGGACTTAATTTAAGCCCATGAGACTCAAGCAGAATTCTTTTTCATTACAGGGAAAACTTCAGTCTGGGTTCATTACTTACGGTCCCTCATGCAGAAGGGAAAACTGCATCCCGGGATAATGTCTTTCATTTTCTTCTCTTTGGCTTGGGTTGGGAGAAGGTATCCTCTAGATATCCAATATGAATATGGTCCATAAATTGAAGTATTTAAGAAATAGGATGGTATGTCCATACAATGGAATATTCTTCAGTCATGAAACATACTGTTACTTGCTACAACATGAATGAACCTAGAAAATATGCTCAGTAAAACTAAAAACAAATGCCAGCCCAGCCGGCGTGGCTCAGTGGTTGAGCATCAACCCATGTACCAAGAGGTAGCTGCTCAATTTCCGGTCAGGGCACATGCCCAGGTTGTGGGCTAAATCCCCAGCAGGGGGCATGCAGGAGGTGGCCAATCAATGTTCTCTCTCTTCGATGTTTCTATCTCTCTCTCCCTTCTAAACATCAATAAAGAAAAAAGCACCACCACCACCAAATGCCAAAGGCCACTTATTGTAAGATTCCATTTATATAAAATGTACAGAAAAAGGAAACTCATAGAAACAGAGTAGATTAGTGGTTGCCAGATGATAGGGGGAAGAAGGGAGTGACTGCTAATAGGTAGGAGGTTTCTTTTTGGGCTGACAGAAATATTATGGATTTAGATCATGGTTATGGTTAGACAACATAGTGAGTATGTTAAAAGCCACTGAGTGTGCATTTTAAAATGGCAAATTTTATATTATCTAAATTATATTAAAAAAATTTAAGTTAAGAAACCACTACCAATGCATGGACATAACCAAGGAATACTTTGAACAACTCTGTGCCTACAAATTTGATAACTTAGGTGACGTGGACCAATTCCTTGAAAGACACAGTCTATGAAAGCTTACACAAGGATAGATCATCGAATAGAACTGTATCTTTTAAAGAAATTTAAGCAATTATTAATAACCTTCCCCAACAGAAAGCACCAGGACCAGATGGTTTTATTGATAAACTTACCAAACATTTAAGTAACAAATGATACCAATTCTCTACAACAGCAATTTTCAATCTTTTTCATCTCATGGCACACATGAACTAGTCACTAAAATTCTGCAGCACACCAAAAAATATAGATTTTACTGTCCTGACAAAAAAATAGGTATAATTTTGATTGATTTACAAAAAAAATAATAATAGTAATTACCTACCCTTTTTGCTCCAAAGTGACTTTTAAAAAAAGCTGGTGCCCAAGAGGTCGCTGGTTCAATTCCCAGTCAGGGTACGTGCCCAGGTTGTGGGCCAAATCCCCAGTGGGGGGCATGCAGGAGACTGCCAATCGATGTTTTCTCTCATTGGTGTTTCTGTCTCTCTATCCTCTCCCTTCCTTTCTGTCTAAAACCAATAAAGAAAAATAAATAAATAAATAAATAAATAAATAAATAAATAAATAAATAAATAAAAAACTCAGGTGCCTATACTTGTATGTAAGGATTTCTGATACTAAGAATTAACCAATCAGACACAACCTTATTATGTGACGTGACCAGTATTATATGACCTATATATTTATGGTTCAAGATAAGGCATTTATACCGGGTAGCTGCTGTTGTGTTGGCTGTTATCATTTTTTTATTTGTCAAACTAAGGGAAAAGAGGTCAGTGCCCCTACTTAATAATCAGGTATTACATGTTGTAAAATTCTTTGTGGCACACTGATTGCTGCTCTACAATATATTCCAGAAAATAGAAGTAGAGGGAATACTTCCTAAATCATTCTATGAGGACTGCATTACTCTAATACACAAATCACCAAAGATACTATAAGAAAGGAAAATGACAAATCAATATCTCTCATCAATATCTATGTAAAAGTCCTCAACAAAATGTTAACAAACTTTATCCAACAATGTATATATAAGAATTATATACCACAACTAAGTGGGGACTTATTTCTGGTATGCAGGTTGGTTCAACATTTGAAAGTCAAGTAGTGTAATTTGTTATATCAACAAGATAAAGAAGAAAACTCATATGATCATCAATTAATACAGAAAAAGTATTTGACAAAATCTAATATGCATTTATGATAAAAATCTTTCAGCAAACTAGCAGTAGAGGGGGAACTTCCTTAATAGATAGAGAATATCTACAAAAACCCTACAGCCAACATCATACATAATACTGAGAAACTAGATGCTTTCTCTCTAAGATTAGGAACAAAGTAAGGATGTCCCTTCTCATTCCTCCTATTTAACATTGTGCTAGAAGTCATCGCTAATGCAATGAGACAAGAAAAGGAAATAAAAGATATACAGTTGGGATGAAAAAAAATTAAAACTATGTTTGTTTGCAGGTGACATGACTGTCTATGTAGAAAATCCCAAAGAATTGACCAAAAATACATGGAACTAATAAGCAATTATGGGAAGGTTTCAGGATACAAGAATTATACAAAAATCTATTTTTTCCCTATATATCAGCAATGAGCTATTGGAATTTAAAATAAAAATATAACATCATTGACATTAGCACCAAAAAATAAAATAAAATAGTTAGGCATAAATCTAATAAAATATGTACAAGATCTATATGAGGAAAACTTCAAAACTCTGATGAACAAAGTCAAAGAAGATGTAAGTAAATGGAAAGATATCCCATGTTTATGGCTTGGCAGACTCAATATTTCTAATAGTCTAATTCTTCCCAACTTGATGTATAGGTTCAATGCCATTCCAATAAAAATCTCAACAAATTACCTTGTTACAACAAACTGATTTTAATAAAGTTCATTATGAAAGAATCTTGAAGAAAAAGAACAAATTAGAGAACTGACATTACCTCACTTCAAGACTTACTAGAAAGCTACAACAATCAAAAGAGTGTAATATAGGTGAAAGAATCGGCAAATAGATCAATGGACAGAATAGAGAGCCCAGAAAAAGACCCACATAAATATAAGCAGCTGATCATTGACAGAGTAACAAAGACAATTCAGTGGAGAAAGGATAGTCTTTTTAACAAATAGTGCTGGAACAACTGGGGATCCATAACAAAAAGTGAATTGAGACACTAACCTTAAATCTTTCACAAAAAATGAACTCAAAATAGGTCATACACGTAAAGGTAAAATGCAAAACTATAAAACTCCTAGAAGATAAAAAGGAAACTTAGATGACCTTGAGTTTGGTAATGAGTTTTTAGATATAACACCAAAAGCATAATCGATGAAAGAAAAAATTAAAAACATCTCTTCATGAAAGACACTATTAAAAGAATGAAAAGACAAGCCATAGGGTAGGAGAAAGTATTTGCAAAATATTTATCTGATAAAGGACTTGTATCCAAAATATACGAAGACTTCTTAAAATTCAACAATAAGAAAATAACCTAATTTTTAAAAGTAGGCGAAAGAACTGAATCATTCACCAAAGAAGATATACAGATGACAAATAAGCATATAAAAAATGTTGAGCATCATATGCCATTAGGGAATTGGAAGTTAAAACAATGAGATAGCTCTATATATCTATTAGAATGGCAAAAACCCCAAACACTGACCACACCTAATGCTGGCAAGGACATGGAGCAATAGGAACTCTGATTCACTGCTAGTAGGAATGCAAAATGGCACAGCCACTTAAGAAGACAGTTTAGTCCTGGCCAATTTGGCTCAGGGGTTAGAGCATCAGCCTGTGGTCCAGAGAGACCCGGGTTTGGTTCCCGCTAAGAGCATGTACCTCAGTTGCAGTTTGTCCCCGGCCCTGGTTGGGTTGTGTGGGTGGCAGCCATTCGATGTGTCCCTTTCACGTCAATGTTTCTCTCTTTCTCTCTTCCTCTCTCTCCCTTCTACTCTATCTGAACAAAAAATAGGTCCTCAGGTGAGGATAAAAAAAAAAAAAAAGAATACAATTTAACGGTTTCCTAGAAAGCTAAGAAGTCTTGTCATATGCAATCATGCTTCTAGGTATCTACCAAAATGAATTGAAAATTTATTTCTGCACAAAAACCTGCACATGAGTGTTTATAACAGCTTTATTCATAATTGCCAAAAATTAGAAGCAACCAAGATGTCCTTCGGTAGGTGAATGGATAAACAAACCATGGTACAGTCAAACCTCAGTTCTTGACCATTTCCCATCTTGAACACTCATTTCTTGACCAAGTTGTTCATGGAAAAAATGTCTCAGTTCAGGAACGAAAGTTCAGTTCTCAACCTGACAACCCTTTCTTGCTGATATACATCAGCATGACAAAAAGCATCTCTCAGGCCAGAAACAAAGGAGAGAATGCAGACCAGTTTACTGCTAAACCTCAGTTGTTAATATCTCAGGAAATTGTGCTGTGAATATGTTCGTGGTTTTTTTTTGCTTTTGTTGCTGGTGAAATGAATGATTAGCACAATTTTAAAACATAAAGAGGCCATCAAGAGTGCTAATGTTGCTAAGGGTGTGAAAGAAACAATGATCATAGGCAATGGAAGAGGTAGAAAAATCGTTGTTGATTTGGATAAATGAAAAGCAGTTAGCAGGTGACAGCATTTTGGAGGCAGTGACTTCCTGAAAGACACCCTTGGAAAGAGTGCTGAAAGTGATTCATTTAAGGCTAATAGGGGTGGTTTGATACATTTAAGAAAAGAAGTGTTTGTTTATAGATTAAACAGTACCTTAGACACACGCTGTATATAAGAAAGGTTCAAACAGGGAATCATTTGGGGATCTGGAACAAATTAATTCAATTTACATGATTTCTAATGGGAAAAAATGATTCGGTTTTCAAACAAATTGCTTTTCAAACAGCCTTCCAGAATGAATTTAGTTCAAGAACCAAGGTTCCACTGTACATCCATAGACTAGACTATTATTTAGTGGTAGGGGGAAAAAAAAGAGCTATTAAGCCATGAAAGACATGGAAGAGCCTTAAATGCATATTACTAAGTGAAAAAAGTCCAGCTGAAAAGTCTACATAATGTATAATGCCAACTGTGTGACATTCTGGAAAAGGCAAAACTATAGAGACAATACAAAGATCAGTGGTGGCCAGGGGTTGGAGAGAGGGGAAGAGATGAATAGACAGAGCACCGGGGATTTTCAGGACAGTGAAACATTCTGTGTGGTATCACAGCGGTGGATGCATGACATTTTGTATGTGGCAAAACCAGTCGAACTGTACAACAAAGTCAACTGTGGGCTTTCATTAAAACTGTTGTATAAATATTGGTTCATCACTTGTATCAACCATACCTCACTAATGGAAGATATTAATAAGAAGGGAAACTGTGGGCAGGAAAGGGGTGGGGAGGGCAAAACCTTAAACTGCTCTAGGAATTAAAGTGAATACAAAAAAAAGAAAGAACCGTTTCTTGATCACTGTACATCAACTGAAATCCAGATCTGAGTCCCATCTATGCTGCCAGGAGCTGTCCAGGAGGAGCTCAGAGTTTTTTACTCTCCTGCCACAAACCTTCCCCAAGGCTGTTGCCTTGGGAGGGAACAATGTACAGAAAGAAGTAAAGTAATAGCACCATACAGTGTCCTGTGTTTGTACTCTGTGGCCTGAGGGACAGCTCCTAGAAAGCTTGGGTTCTGGCCGGAATCCCTTCCTTTGGCTTCTGGCAGAGGAAATGCAGGAGGAAGCAGGTCTCAGGAGTAACTTGCCACACTGTGGGTGGCCAAAAACTACTCCTTCAACACCTTCAAGGACTGACTCACTGGGAAGTTACAATAGACGTGATTTCCCCTCGAGGCCTGAGGAATCTCCCCAAGTGCTCGGGTGGTCATTACATCACTGCCACAGATTTGGGTGGGGCTTTGGGTTTGCAGGGCACATGTGCATGTTCCTCTAACTGTCCAGGGAGAAGCCAGCTGGGCCCTGTGCTCGACGCTGGGGTTAGAACCATCTGCATGGCAGAGGAGCCACTGTCATCAAACTGAAACTCCAATAGAGAAAACAGTTACAGCCCTGGCCAGGTAGCTAATTGGTTAGAACATCGTCCTGATATGCCAAGGTTGTGGGTTTGATCCCCGGTCAGGGTACATACAAGAATCAACTAGTGCCCTGGCCGGTTTGGCTCAGCGGTTAGAGTGTTGGCCCGCGGACCAGAGAGACCCGGGTTCGGTTCCTGCTAAGGGCACTTACCTCAGTTGCAGTTTGTCCCCGGCCCGCTGGGGTTGTGTGGGTGGCAATCACTTGAAGTGTCTCTCTCACGTTGATGTTTCTCTCTCTCTTCCTCTCCCCTCCCACTCTATCTGAAGATAAATGCAAAAAAAGAAAAAGTGTCCTCAGGTGAGGATTAAAAAAAAAAAAAAAGAATCAACCAGTAGCCCGAGCCAGTTTGGCATAGTGGTTGGAGCATCGGCCCTCTGACTGAAAGGTCTCGGGTTCGATTCCCAGTCAAGGGCTTATACCTGGGTTGCAGGTTTGATCCCCAGCCCTGGCGGGGGTTGTGCAGGAGGCAACCAATGGATATGTCTCTCTCACATCGATGTTTCTCCCTCTCTCTCCCTCTCTCCCTTCTACTCTATCTAAAAAGCAATGGAAAAATATCCTCGCATGAGGATTAAAAAAAAAAAAGAATCAACCAGTGAATGCATAAATAAATGGAACAACAAATCAGTGTTTCTCTCTCTGAAATCAATAAACAAAATAAAAATTATGTGTGGGCACATAAATGTTTTACAAATGACTGGAAGGACAAGAGGCCAAACTGAGGTGGAAAGTGTGTGTGTGTGCACGTGCGTGCACATGTGTGACAGCTACGTGGTCAGGCCAAGAAAACTTTAAAGATTTATTCTATGTACTTAGTATTGCATGACTCCTTTAAAAAAATTTATTGAGGTATGGTTTCCATTCAGCGAAATGTATACATTTTATTGTACAGTGTGATGAGTTATGGAAAATATATACACCCATGTAAGCTATCCTCCCATCAAGATATAGAATATTTCCATCACCCCAGAAAGTTCTCTCATACCCATTCCTGGTCAATGCTCCCTGTGCCCCCCAGAGACAACTGCCATTTTGATTTATTTCATCATGGATTAGTTTTGCCTGTTCTAGAAGTTTCTGTACATGGAACTATAGCATATCCGGCTTTAGTCCCACAATGTGTTTTTTATATTCATAGTTGTTATTACACACATTAGTGGTTTGTTCTTTTTTATTCTTTGCATTGCTAAGTAGTAATGTATTATATGAATAGACCAAATATGTTTATCCATTCTCCTGTTGATGGATCAGGTTGCTTCCAGACTGAGGCTATTATGAGTAAAGCTGCTATGAACATTTTTGCACAAGTCTCTTTGGTCGACATGTGTTTTTATTTATTTTGGATAAAGAAGTGGAGTTATTGGGTCAAAATGATAGGTATTTGCTAACTATGAAAATGCCAAACTGATTTTCAACATGGTTGCACCATTTTATGATTCTACCAATAATGTACAGTTGCTCCATATCCTCACCAGCTTGGTATTGTTCATATTCTTTTTAAATTAAATTTATTGGGATGACATTGGCTAATGGAATCATATATATAGGGAGGAAGTGAGTGAGAGAGAGAGAGAGAGACATTGATGTGAGAGATACGTCAATTGATTGCCTCCCATACTCACCCTTATTGGGGATCAAACCCCCAACATAAGCATGTATTCTGATGGGAATTGAACCTGCAACCTTCCAGTGCACAGGACAATGCTCCAACCAACTAACCCACACTAGGGCTCATCTTTTTAATTTTAGTAATTCTAGTGCAGTATAATCTCTAGCAATTTAGAATTTTAGCAATTCTAGTATAGTGTAATTTCATTATGGCTTTAAATCTGTGTTTTCCTGATGACTCAGGAAGATGAGCACATTTCCATGTGTTTATTGACACTGGATATTTTTTTGTGAAGTGGATGTTCTTATTTGTTCAATTCTGGGATACAAGTCATTTGTCCACTATATGTATTGTAAATATTTTCTCTCAGTCTGTGATAATTTTATAATTTTGTCATTTCAAAAATGTTATATATTGCCCTGACCAGGTGGCTCAGTTGGTTGGCGTGCCATCTGTACATCAAAAGGTTACGGGTTCGATCCCCGGTCAGGGAGCATTAGGGAGGCAACCAATAAATGTTTCTCTCTCACATTGATGTTTCTCTCTCTCCCCTTTCCTCTGTCTCTAAAATCAATAAAAACATATCTTTGAATGAAGATTTTTCAAAAATATTATATAAATGGAATCATATAGTAGATCATCTTTTGGGGTTGGCTTTTTATGAAGCATAATTTTCTGAATATTGTATGTATTAATAATTGTTTCCTTTTTATCACTGAATAGTGTTCCATGGTTTAGAGATGTACCATAGTTTAACTATTCACCCACTGAAGGACATCTGGGTTGTTTCCACTTTGGGGCTATTCTGAATAAAGCTGCTGTAAACATTCATGTACAGGTTTTTGTGTGAACATAAGTTTTTATTTCTCTGAGATGAATGCCCAGAAGTGAAATTGCTGGGCCATGTGGTAGTTCTAATGTATGTATTTAGTGCTGTAAATTTCCCTCACAGCTTTAGCTGTGTCCTACAAATTTTGATATGCTGTATATTCATTTTCATTCTGTTCGATGTACTTTTGGATTTGCCTTGAAACTTCCTCTGTGAACCATTATTTTCCTGTGTGTTTAATTTCTAAGTGTTTGGAGATTTTTCTGTTTTATTTCTGTTATCACTTTCTAGTTTGATTCCATTGTGGTTATAGAACACACTCTGTGATTTTAATTCTTTTAAATGTGTTGACGTTGGTTTTATGGCCCAGGATGTGCTTTTTCTTGGTATATGTTCCGTGGGTACTTGAATAGAATGTGTGTTCTGCTGTTGTTGGTCAAAGTGTTCTAGACACATTGACTAGGTCCTGTTGGCTGATGTATCCTTGCTCGTTTTCTATCAATTGTAGACAGAGAGATGTTGGAGTGTTCAACTATTAAGTATGGATTTGTCTATTTTTCTTTTCCTTTTTATCAGCTTTTACTTCATGTATTTTGCAACTCTATTGTTTGGTGAAATCACATTTAGGATTACTATATCTTGTTGGTGGATTGACCTTTTTTTAAATTATATAATGTCCCTCTCTGTCCTGATAGTTTTTCTTGCTTTGAAGTCAGCTTTATCTGATATTAATATATCCACTTCTGCTTTCCTTGGATTAACATTTACATGGTATATCTTTGTACATTTATTACTTTCAACTCGCCTGTATCATTATATTTGGAAGTGAGTCTATTGTGAACCGCAAATAGGTGGGTCATGTTTTATATCCACTACCAATCTCTGTCTTTTAATTGGTAAAGTTAGCCCAATTAAATTTAATGTAATTATTAAGTTTAAGCTTTAGTTATTTTATTATTTGTGTTCTGAGTTTTTTTCCCCTCTGTTTTTTGTTGTTGTTTCTGGTTTGTTTTGTTTTTCTGCTGTCCTATGAATTACTTGAATATTTTTTAGAATTCATTTTGATTTATCAATAATGTTTTTTGTATGTATCATTTTGTATAGCGTTTTTAGTGGTTGCTCTAGGTATTCCATTACATATACATAATTTCTCTCATTAATGATGTCATAAGTTTACCAATTCTAAAGAAATGTGAAAGCCTTACCTCCCTTTGGGCCTTCCTGGTCCTTTGGAAAGAGCAGGCCCACTAGTGTTTCAGCTTGCTGGCTCTTTAGCTCCAGGTCTAGGATACACAAGGCAAAAAGAAAACCCAGGGATTTTGCCACCATGTCGCTTCTTGGTCTCAAGGTGCCTGCCTGGTCTGCTTGCTCTCCACCTTCGGAATCTTTTATGTTCGTTGTTCATATCATGTCCAGGTTTGCATTCGTACTTAGCAGAGGAATGGGGAAAAGTACACCTGCTCCGTTTTCCCAGAACAGTTGTCCATTTCTTGTAGACTTAACACCTATACTCTGTGTGATGAAAAATGATGTTATTAAAATGTTTATAGAAAAAATAAAAATTATCTCATCTTGTCTCTCAGAAATAATCACTTGTTAAACTTTGGCAGGTGATCATATACAGTGGTTTTCTTTTATATATTCGATGTAGATATAGATCTTTTAAAAATATAACTGGAAGCATCTTAGGGTCCTTTTGGTCAAATGACCAGAAATGAACTTGTACTATGTAAAGAACCAAAAGGAACTCAGCAGAAGGATACTGGGGCATCGCATCAAACCTATTTCTGAGCAAAACTCAAAGGAGTTGCCCACCTCCCGTTGTCTCGTCTGCCTGTTCCATTGGGTCTTATTGCCCTCTACATATTCCTCCAAGGTCACCAAAAATCCCCATGTCACCAAGTCCAGCGGCCACTTCTCTGCCCTCACTTTCTGGACCTCGCAGCAGCATCCCACACTCCCTCCTTGAAACACCCTTGTTTTGAGTTGCTGTGACATCATGTTCTCCTCTCACCGTATGAGTTGCTCCTTCTCAGTGCCCTTTTGCTGATCCTGCATGTGCTGCCTCTTAACACTGGATGGCCCAGGGCTGAGCCCTAGCCCCACTCTCTCTTCACACAGTTCATAGCCTCAGTGACCTTCACACTCAGATTTCTCCCAAACTTAGAGCCGCCGCCCAGACCCCTCCACTGGGGTCAAAATGGGATATAACTTGGACAAAGCAGGACTCTTATTTCCCCCTCTCAAATTGTCCTCTTCTCAAAGTTCCCCCTCTCAGTGAATGTGACCCACTCATCTTCACTGAAGGACAAGACAGAAGGGGATCAAATATCTGAGAAGACTGCCCACCCACTTGAGTGCCAAACTTGGATCAGCCATGATGCTGCCCACCTTCTGTAGAGAGTTTGGCCTGAACTCAAGTCTCGGTTGCCTTAATCCATTTCCATCTGCTTTAGACATAATGTCGGTCCTTGACTCTGGCCTGTCAGTACTAGTTTTCAGTTCGGATTGTGTGCGTACGTCTTCCTTTGTTCTAGTCTTCGTGGGTATATTTGCTAAGAAGTTGGGAGAGACTACATTAGTGCCTGCTCTCCGAATGTCACAGTAAATAGCTCCGTAGAGCCCTAGAGAGTTCTAGAATGGGCTAGATGGGACTCTTGAAATCAGTGTTTGTTTCATAAAAAGTTGTAAAAATCACACCTGGCCAAGTATCAGAAGTGTCTGATTTCAGTTCTGTCCACAAACATCAATGGTTTCTTTTCTTGTAAGAGAAGTTTTTCTTGTGCTAATAAACCATATTCATGAATGGGACTTAGAGGTAAGAAGCAAGCAATTTCTCTTGTATAATTAGGCAAGAGTTTAAAGAGAAAGGAAACCAAAGAAGATGGATATGACTGTGTCTGAAAGCGTTTACCTGTTGTTGGATTAACAGAGAAACAACGGGGTGCTAAGTAGTTTTCATTCTGGGAGGGAAGAAAAGGTGGGGGGAGGAAGAGAGAATGGATTAGACAAGCCCGTGCCCCATTTTTCCCACTGGGAAAGCGCCTGGAAGTCACAGTGCTCCATGTCATCTTCTTTGCCCCAAACTGTGAAGTATTCGTGCCTGTCTTACAAACTGAAAATGATGCTGCAGAAAGGGAGCAGCCTGTAATGAATGCAGTTTGTCACAGCCAGTCTTTTTCCACATCCAGAAAAACCAGAAAGCTGCTAACATATGTGCAATTGGCTATCTTGAGTTTGTGCATCTACATTCATTTTTTTGCCTTGTTATTCAGCGGGGCAGGATGAAACAGTGCCGGGTGTCCATGCCTTAGCTGAGGGGCCCAGAGAATTTGGTAGCTGCCTGGAGTTCATACCTTAGTAAATTCTTCGTCTTTCTCTGGTTCCTCAGCTTGGCAGTCATTTCCATTTGCCCATCTCTAGCTCCATTATGGTTTCCTGTACTGTACATAGAGAAGTTAAATTGCCCAGGACATGCCAAGAAAGGATATACATCATTTACCAGCCAAGAGAACACTCCTTGCCTGTTTCCTCATTTTTAAGACGGGAATAAGAGGGTGTCTACTATTCAATGAGTTAATTCATAGAAAACACCTACAACAGTGCCTGGCACATAGTAAGCTCTCAAGTAGCATTAGCTGCTGCTGTTATAATTATTATATGCGAAGGCAACTTCATGCATCCTGTTTTCTTTTCAGTACTCGTCCAGATCATTGCCTGGGTAGAAGGAAGTCAGGTAGACCTGGGTTCAGGTTTTGCCTAGGCTACTTGCTTATTGTGCAACCTTGGGAAGGTCATTTAGCCACTGGGAGCTGCATTTTCCTCATCTTTGTGATGTTCAGAATCCATGAGATAAGCGCTTCAAGCCCTAAGCACAGTATCTGGCGTGGAGTCACTGTCGTATACATGTTAGCATCTTTCTCCTTCCCGTGCCATTCCTCATCGCATTTCTTCTTGTCTTAACCACAACTTTGTCTTCCTGAGCTTTCCTGGGCCGTTTCCTTGGTAAAGAAGAGCGAGAGCAAAGTTGGGAAGTAGATAAAGGCTTATCTATGCCCTCAGTGGGTTTCCCCTTTGTACACGCGTCTATGTAATCCTGCTCCCTGCCCCCCACCCCCATGCCATTTCCGCCTACCTTTTCATATTTCCCTCCTCTCCTGGCCCTGAAGTCCTTCCTCTGCCCAATATTCACAGTCACTGCCGTAATAGACTCATTTGTTAGTGAAATGTCCCTCCAGGAATCTCACATCTTGAAAAATAAGCCAGGACCGAGGAAGTGAGTAACCCTAACCCATGGGGAATGAATCACTGGCAATGAAAATTCAGACACTGTGTAAGACGTCTTCCCTGGAAGCCTCAAATGATAACACAGAGGCGAAACCGCATTCACGGCCCTTTGTCTCCCAGACAGTGGAAATGATTTCCTATGAACATGGCTTAGGAAAGAACGTGGGCTTTGGGAGTCGGGCCAACTTGGATGTGCTTCTGGCTCAGGCCATAGGAACCGAGACGGCAGGAACTTGGGCAAATAGAGGGCTGACTCTCTCCGTACTGCAGCACTCTGAGAAACTGTGATTATGTTATAGAGTCATTATGATCATTATACTAGATAATCAAGTGCAAGTGCCCAGCAGAGTTCCTGACATAGAGCAGACCCTCCCTCCCTCCCTCCCTCCCTCCCTCCCTCCCTCCCTCCCTCCCTCCCTCCTTCCTTCCTTCCTTCCTTCCTTCCTTCCTTCCTTCCTTCCTTCCTTCCTTCCTTCCTATTTTCTAGGCTGAAACTTGTAGACAATTGACATTCCTATGCAATATCATAAAGATGTTCATTATTTTTTTTAGCCCGTTTGAAAAATTGTAGTAAAGTACACTCGACATAAAATTTTTCATTGTAATCATTTTAAGTGTACAGCTCAGTAGTGTTAAGTACTTTCACATTGTGCGACAGATCTCCAGAGCTCTTTCATCTTGTAAAACTGAAACTCTGTGCCCATTAAACACGAACACCCCTTTCCCCTCCCCCCAGCCCCTGGCAACCATCACTCTACTTTCTGTCCCTACTAATTTAACTGCTCTATGGCCCCCATGTAAGTGGAATCATATTTGACTTTTTTGTGACAGGCTTATTTTACTCAACATAATGTCCTCAAAGTTCATCCATGGTGTAGCATGTGTCAGAATTTCCTTCTTTTTAAGGACTAATAACATTCCACTGCAGGCATGTACCCTGTTCAGCCATTCATCAGTTGATGGACACGTGGGTTGCTTCTACCTTTTCGCTATTGTGAATGATGCCACTGTGAACATGCGTATGCACCGTCTATTCAAGTACCTCTTTCAATTCTTTCGGCTATATAGCCGGAACTGGAATAATTGGATTGTGGTAATTCTATTTTGAATTTTTTGAGGAACCAGCATACTGTTTTTCATGGTGGCTGCACCATTTTACATTCCCACCAACAGTGCCTAAATGTTCCCACTTCTTCACATCCTTGCTAACACTTATTTTGCTGTTATTGTTTTGATAATAGCCATCCTAGTGACTGTGAAGCTGTATCTCACTGTGTCGTGTTTTTTTTCTTTCTTTTTCTCTTTTCTTCTTTTTATTGTTGACACTATTATAGATGTCCCTCATTTCCTCCACCCCTTGCCCACCTCCACCCAGGGCCACCACCCCTCCCCTGGCCTTCACCACTCTGTTGTCTGTGTCCATGGGCTGTGTAGATATGTTCTTTGGCTACTCTCTTCACCTTCTTCTGGCCAGTTCCCCCATCCCCTCCCCTCTGAGCTCTGTTAGTCTGTTCCATGTATCTATGCCTCTGGTTCTATTTTGTTTGGCAGTTTATTTTGTGCATTAGATTTCATGTATAAATGAGATGGTATGGTATTTGTCTTTCTCTGACTGGCTTATTTCACTTAGCATAATACTCTCCAGGTCCATCCATGCTGTTGCAAAGGGTAAGAGTTGCTTCTTTTTTACAGCCATGTAGTATTCCATTGTGTATATGTACCACGGCTTTTTTATCCACTCATCTATTGATGGGCACTTGGACTATTTTCAGATCTTGACTATTGTAAATAACACTGCTATGAACATAGAGGTGCAATATACTCTTTCTGACTGGTGTTTTGGGATTCTTAGGTTATATTCTCAGAAGTGGGATTACTGGATCAAAAGGCAGTTACATTTTTTAAATAATTTTTTGAGGAAACTCTATACTGTTTTCCACAGCGGCTGCACGAGTCTTCTGTCAACAATGCACGGGGGTTCCCTTTTCTCCACATCCTTGCCAGCACTTGTTTGTTGATTTATTGATGGTGGCCATTCTGGCAGGTGTGAGCTTATTGTGGCTTTGATTTGCATTTCCTCAATGATTAGTGAGGTTGAGCATATTTTCATGTGCTTAGTGGTCATTTGTATATCTTCTTTACAGGAATGTTTGTTTGTTCAAGTTCTTTGTCCATTTTTAAATTGGGTTTGTTTTGTTGTTGAGTTTATGGGAAATCTTTATATATTCTGGTACTAACTTCTTATCAGATACATAATTTGCAAATACGTCCTTCTATTCAGAAGGTTTCCTTTTCACTCTGTTGTTTCTTTTGATGCACAGAGTTTGTTTGTTTTATTCCTAAATATATTTTTATTGATTTTTTAGAGAGAGAGGAAGGGGGAGAGAGAGAGAGAAACATCACTGTGAGAAACATTGATCAACTGTCTCCTGCACACCCCCTACTGGGGATTGAGCCTGCAGCCCAGGCATGTGCCCTGATTGGGAATCAAACCAGGACCTCTCAGTCCATGGGATGATGCTCAATCCACTGAGCCCCACAGGCCGGGCAGTGCACAGAGTTTTAAATGTTGATGTCATCCAGCTTATCTATTTTTAATTCTGTTGCCTGTGCTTTTAGTGTCATGTCTAAGAAATCATTGTCAAATCCAATGTGATGATATTTTTCACCTACTTTTTTTCTAAGACTTTTGTAGTTCAAGCTCTTTACATTTTGTCTATACTTCATTTTGAATTAATTCTATATGATATTGAATCTTCCTGTCTCACAACAGGGTATGCGTTTCTATTTATTTGCCTGCTTTTATGTCCCTCAAAAGTTTTATTTTATTCAAATTCTGCACAGTTGTAAAGTTTATTTTCTCTTATTTTGTTCTTTTTTTTTTTTTTAATCCTCACCCGAGGACATTTTTCCATTTTTTTGTTCAGATAGAGTGAGAGGGAGAGAGAGAAGAGAGAGAGAGAGAGAGAGAAACATCGATGTGAAAGGGACACATCGAGTGGCTGCCACTCGCACGACCCAACCAGCACTGGGGACAAACTGCAACTGAGGTATGTGCCCTTAGCGGAAACCGAACCCGGGTCTCTCTGGACCACAGGCCGACACTCTAACCACTGAGCCAAACCAGTCAGGGCTCTTCTTTTGTTCTTTTTGTTGCAATTATACATATATACATATATATATAATATTAGAACATAAAGATTAAAAGAGGGGCTAAAATCACTAATTCAGATACAATTTTTTTTAATCCTCACCTGAGGATATTTTTCTGTTTATCTTCAGATAGACTGGGAAGGAGGGAGAGAGAAACATTGATGTGAAAGACACATAGACTGGTTGCCTCCCACACAACCCCGACCAGGGTCGGGGTCAACTGCAACCGAGGTATGAGCCCTTGACCGGAATTGAACCCTCAGCTCTTTGGTCCATGGGTGGATGCTCCAACCGCTGAGCCAAACTGGCCAGGGCTGATTCAGATATAATTTTAAAAATTATTTAGGAATTCTAGATTCAGATCTTTGCTAATATAATTTTAAACCTCCTTAAAATGAATGATATTGTCAAAAACCTAAATTCACAAAATTGGCACATGAGGAAGTTGAATACCTAAAAAGCCCAAGACGCCAAAAGAAATTTGCAAAAGGATTCCAAAAATACCCTAGAGGTGCTGAGATCACTCACCATGGGGCAGCAGAGGCTGATTCCCAGCCAAGCAAGAGGTGTCACGACTCTCCTGGGGTTCTGGGCTCAGGTCCTGGTTATAGATTTGCCACTTTCTAATCTGTGCAAGTGTGTCACTGCTCAGCGTCTCCATTTTCCATCTGTAGAATTGGAGAAGTGCACAGGTGACCTCTAAGGTGCCCTCCTGACCTTACAACCTAGTGTGTGTGTGTGTGTGTGTGTAGCAGAGAACATCACTTTCCCAGCCTGACTGTGCATTAGAATCATCCAGAAAGTGTTTTTATTTCTTGGCCCAATCTCAAAGGCATCAGGAGTTGGGTAGCAGAATTGTGTATGTTGGTCAGGTACCCTGATACTTGATAGACAGCATTTATCGAATGCTTATTTTGTGCCAAGCACTATTGCAAACGTTTTCCGTATATGAATTCCTTCTGATCAACATTGAGCTCTCGCAGACCCCAAGGACACACCTGGCATGTTCTGCCTTCTTAGGTGACAACAATCCGCGACAGACATGAACGCAAACTGGGGCATCCACACCTTACGGAAACATTTGGTCGTAGGTGTTATCAAGATGTTCTAGATTATGTAAACTCTAACTTCTTATAGATTGCCGTCCAAATGAAAACACAACCTAACCATTCTGAGAAAGCCCTCAGGAAGCCTTCGAGAGTCTCTACTCCAGTTTAGGAACATCGACTTAGGGGATTCTAAGGCAGCCAGCCCTGCACTGGTCTACCCACCAGTAATTAGCAACTATGAGGATACATCAAATAGCAGCTTTAAACAAGTTCATGAAGGGCAGCAAGGCACTGGAGATATAGATAGATAGATAGATAGATAGATAGATAGATAGATAGATAGATAGATAGATATAGAGATATAGATATATATAGAGATATAGATATATATAGATATGTAAAGGGTATGGAAGGTTATGTCATTCTACAAGGTCTTAGAGACAAGTATGCCCTCCACCCAGCTTCCCCCAGTGTCTACAGCTCACATAACTTGGTGCAGTTATGAAAACCACGAGCAACTCGTACAGCAACGTACACTACTACAGACTTTATTGGGATGTGAACCATTTCCCCTCTTATGTTCCCTTTCAATTGCAGAATCCAGCTCAGGATCCCACATTGTATTTAGCTTTAAAAAAATTTTTTTTCCTTTATTGATTGTTAGAGAGAGAGGAAGAGAGAGGGAGAGAGAGATAGAAACATTGATAAGAGAGAACATTGATTGGTTGCCTCCCACATATGCCCCCACTGGGGATCGGGCTCACAACCTGGGCGTGTGCCCTGACCAGGAATTGAACCTGCAACCTCTTGGTGCATGGGTCGACGCTCAACCACTGAGCCACACTGGCTGGGTTGTATTTAGCTTTTTTGTGTCTCCTCCAATCTGAGACTGTTCTTCAGTCTTTCCTTATCTTTCATGACCTTGACACTTGGGTGAGTACTGGTCAGTTATTTTATAGTGTTTCTTTCAGTTGGGTTTGGAGTGATCTTTTTATGATTGGACGGTGGTTATGTGTTTTTGGAAGCATCCCACAGAAGTGATGCCATATCCCTCTCAGTGCATCATATCAGGGGAAACATGATGTTGCTACGTCCTCGTATTGGTGATGTTAACTTTGATCATGAGGTTCATAGGTGGTGCTGGGTTTCTCCATCTAAAGTTACTTTTCTCCCCTTTGTAATCAATCAGTTGGGGGGAGGGGGGATACTCTGACGTTATGCAAATGTCCTGTTTCCTCTCAGATTTTTACCCGTAGATTTTAGCATCCATGGGTGGTTCTTGCCTGTGAAATTACTACTGTGGTGTTTGCCTAATAGTGATGTTGTATTTCTCTCATTTCTCCCACATTTATTAATTGGAATTCCTTTGTAAAGGAGACCTGTTTCTTCTCTTCTGTTTATTTTATTTCTAAAATTTTATTATATATAACAATAGTATAGACTCATGGACACTTACTTCAACCTATGAATTATAACCCAATCCTTTTATTATATATTTTGTTTTGCAAATTATCCTGGCTTTAGCCGTTGAAAGCTCCTCCGAGCAGCTCCCATGTCCTTCGGACACTCCTCCCGGTGCAAGCATTGACCTATTTCCCGGCACTCCAAAGTGCTCCAGATGTCTCGTGTATGTTTCCTGCCCTAGCCCTAGAATCAGCCATTTCTCTAAGGAGCCTGAGTCCTTCGATTAGAGAATGGTATTTAGAAACCACGGTCTGGACATTAGGTGAGCTCATTGCTCCTGGGACATTGTTGCTTCTCGGCTCTCTCAGCAGACAGAGCTAGGAAACATACGTGTGCACGTTAATGCAAGCATATACACCTTTTTTTACTTCCATATGTATCTATCTGTGTATACATTAAAAACCATGAGTTGATACTGATCTCTCCAGTTTCAGTCTAGCACCATAGGTTGGTTCATTCTAGCTTCTACCTTTTTCTTATGGTGTAACTTCTTCCTCCAACAGTGAGAAACTGGTTCTCATGATCTATGATATATTTCCTCTGTGTTCAATCCTAGCATACACATAAAAAAGCTCCAGGATTGCCTGGCTTGTGTGGCTCAGTGGACTGAGCGTGGTCCATGGCCTGAGAGGTCCTGGTTCGATTCCCAGTCAGGGCACATGCCCAGGTTTCGGGCTCAACCCCTTGTAGGGGGCGTGCAGCCGATCAATGCTTCTCTCTCTTACATTGATGTTTCCATCTCTCTCTCCCTTCCTCTCTCTCTTAAAAAAATACTAATAAAATAAAAAATAAAAATAAATTTAAAAAAAGAAGCTCCAGAATTCTTATCCCACATCCCCGTGAGAAACAGGTGTCATAACTAGAAAACAGTGTTTGTATGTCATTGTATCTGTATGTCGTTATATTTGTGCTTAGCTTTATAATATCTGGTCAAAATGCTGTTTTCCAAAGTTACTCAGGTTAGTTCTTTTACTCCCATCCCCTTCAATGTGGCTCTGTTAATGGTTTACAGTGCAGTTAGGTTAATTTGTTGTTGTTTGTATTTCACCTTTTGCCCTCCCCCCGTATCCCGTTTCATTTGAGTTATTTCTTTAACGTGGGCCACGGAGGACGTGGCTGTGCTGTGCCCTCGTGTGGGCCACGGAGGACGTGGCTGTGCTGTGCCCTCACGTGGGCCACGGAGGACGTGGCTGTGCTGTGCCCTCGCCTTCCCCGGAAGGGCTGCGCCTCCTTCGCTCCCACCACACTGTCCTCTGCCTTAAGCAGTCATGAGGAAGACAGTGGGGGCAGAAAGGGAGGTCATGCCACAGGGGACAGGAAGAAGGGGGAGAGAGGAGTGATCCAGGAGAAAGCAGGTGGCGTCGGAGCAGGACCACAGGCCCCGATGTCTCTCTCATTCCCACCTGTGGGACTAAGGCCTCAAAGCACGGGCCTGAAATATTCCAGAACACCAGGGAAGCAGTATGGGGTCCTGCCAGAGCCCGGAAGACCATGCTTCCCTCCCTCCGAGATGTGGTCCCTCCAATTCTGCCATTCCTCACTGTTTGAGAAGTCCCCCAAGAAGAGGTGCCCTCGTCCCTGCCCCATGTGGGGCTGCCTCGGGAAGCTGGGCCCAGGAAGACCCCGACTCTCCGGCTAGTCCTGCACATTAGGGAAGATAACCCTGTTTTACCCCAAGGGGTCACATCAACGTGACCCTGTCCTGTTCAGGGTCCCCAGTAAAGACTCATCCTTACTGGCTCAGAAGAGGAACTCGGACGTGGGGGCAAACCCCATTTTTGAATGTTTCAACACTCCCCCACTGCGGGTGTGCGGGGCATTCCCATTCTGGGCAGCCACTGAATTTCACAACAGATGCTTCAGCGGGGCGGAGAAGGGGGCCGGGAGCGGCATGCCAGGGGAAGCCAGGCCTTGCTCACCAAGCCTTTGAAAAAAGGCATCATCCCTGGGGAAAGTGAGATGCCGCTTTCTTCCCTCTTTATCTCCGCCCCAAAGCCATGGGGTTCTGCTGACAAGTCTCAAGAAACGGCTGGTGACTGACTCATCAAACGGAAATGAGCGCGCGGCGGACCAGGCGTGAGCTGCGTCAACCTCCAGGGCAGCTCAGCTGAGGATCCCCGGCTGGGTCCCAGCACCTCGGGCAAGTCCTGCCTCTAAGACGAGCTTGGGGGCAAGCTCTAGATGGCCTCAGATGCCAGGGAGGCTGGCTTAATGGGGACTCTGCCCAGCGCCCGTCTGCGGAGAAGGCCTTGATTGCTTCCAGTGAACAGCCAGGGACCCTGAGGCCAGGGCCCAGGAAGGGATGAAGCATGGCCAGCAGACATCGGAGGTGTGCGGGAGCAGCCTTTAGCCTCTGTGAAGAACACTGTGTTCTGACCCCTACGGATGGGGTGAGGCAGAAGGGGCGTCGGCTGAACTGTGCATTTGGACCTTGTGTCTGCATCAGTTGCAGTGGGATGCAATGAGCAGGGTGACTCATTCCTACCTCGTGACACCACGGACTTATCCATTGCAGTGGGGCTTGGCGGAGGGGCTGGGCAGAGGGGCTGGGTGGACTTATCCTTTGCAGCGGGGCTGGACATTCATCTTAAATGTCCCTTCTGAGAGTCTTTGCTGACCTCCAACAACCTAGAATGGGTTCCCCATTCAGCAACCCCCAATATCATCACTTACACTCAGTTCCCACGGTAAACCCTCTGCTGCAGACTCGAGACTCCTGGGCCCCGTGGGCCACCGTGGTCACCGCCCTGTTCAGCCAAGAATGCTGCTTCTGTGAGCCCTTGTCCTGTCTTTGGAGGGCGGCAGCTGTGTAGACAGGCATGGTGACCTCAAGATTCCCAGCAACTGGGACTCGGGGCCACATAAAGCAAGACCATGGTATAGTTAATTGAGTCTTCACTTGTGGGGTGGAGCATGAATTGATTTTAGTTTTCTTCTAGTAACTGCATTTTGATGGTACTGAGGGGCAGTGTGTGGTAGTGGTCAAGAGTCAGACTCCCTGGGTTCATAGCCTGGCTTTGCCACCTCCTAGCTGTGTGACCTTATGCCAGTTGTTTAACTTCTCTGTGCCACAGATTTTCCAGCTCTTCACCTGCCCCTCCACCCCAGCTTCCCCCAAAGGTGATCCAACCGTCAGGCTCGACTGCTGAGCATCTGCTGAGCATTCCTCACCCTGCTGGGGGCTCTCCAGGGTGAAGGATCCACAAAACAGCTCAAGTCCAGCTTCGGTTGCTAATGTCCACCCCCACCACACACACGGAGCTCGTGTCTTTGCCTTGCCAACAGAGGGCTGCCCCTGACGGTAGAAGGGTGCGGCCTCTTCACAAGCGTTCATCCCCAGGGACACATCCATGCCAGGTACCAGCACAGTCCAGGTGAAGGAGGGGCCTGAACGCCTGAAGTCCGCCTGCCTGGCTCCAGGTCCAGGACTCACTGCCTGAACCACTAGAAGGAGCCGGCAGACAAAGGCCCAAAGGCAACTGTCAAAATCTCCGTGGAAGGGTCCTGGCCATTTTGGCTCAGCGGTTGAGCGTCGGCCTGCGGACCAGAGAGTCCCGGGTTCAGTTCCCGATAGGGGCACGTACCACATACACACACACACACAAAATCATCTCCCTGGATGGACCCAAGGGCATCTTCAGGCATCGAGGTGCCACTAATGGAAACACCCAAGGTCCAGAGTCCTGAAAACCAGTGAGAGTGTCTGCACTCAGTCCGCCACGTCAGCAGCAGCAGCAGGTGGGACCTGGGAGGCTGGTCTGTGCTCCAGGGTCTCAGTCCTTGGCAGGCTCGTTCCTGCGCCGTCCTTTGCACATGCTGTGTCCTCTCTCTGGAATACCCCTCACCCCAACTTTTCTCCCAAATTCCTCATTCATCTTAAATGTCCCTTCTAAGAAGCTTCGCTGACCTCCAACAACCTAGAATGGGCCCCCCATTCGGCACACCCCAGGACTGTCACTTTCTTCATAGTGTGACCACCTTCTGCGACGACCTCTTTCTTTGTCTGTTAAATTGTTTTTTGGGGTGTTTTTTTAGTAGTTTATTGATTTTTTAGAGAGAGAGGAAGGGAGCAGGGGAGAGAAACACTGATGTGAGAGGGCAACTTCGATGGGCTCCTGCACGCTCCTTACAGGGGTCGAGCCTTCAACCCGGGCATGCGCCCTGACTGGAATCAAACCTGCAACGTCGGGTGCACGGATGACGCCCAACCCACCCCGCCACACTGGCCAGGGCTGTGAAATCGTGTTTTAATGTCTGTCTCCTACCAAGGGGCTGGCCGGCTTCATTCAGTGCAGTGTCCTTACCGCCTGACACATATAGGTGGTCATTAACTCTGAACGAATAAATGCATGCTGCCCGGCCGGTGTGGCTCAGTGGTTGAGTGTTGACCCATGCACCAAGAGGTTGCCGGTTCGATTCCCAGTCAGGGCACATCCCCAGGTTGTGGGCCTGATCCCCAGTGGGGGGCATGCAGGAGGAGGCCAATCGATGTTCTGTCTCATCAATGTTGCTATCTCTCTCCCTCTCCCTTCCTCTCTCTCTAAAAATCAATAAAGGAAAAAATAGAAAGAATAAATACATGCTGACCACTGCACCATCCCAGAGACATCAGTGAGGTGATGTGATGCTGGACAGCTCACAGAGGGCTATGTTTGCCTGGACACGTGGTTGCTCCCTGGCGGGGGGGGGGGGGGGGGGCAGGAGGATGTGCCTGCTGGGGCCCCGTCAGCTGGCCGCCCGTCCTGCAGCGGGCCCAGCCTCGGATTCCAGAGCTCTTTGCATGCTGTTTGCATGGCTCAGCTCCGAGCCTTGTGCTTCTGCTTGTGGTTTCCTGGTCTGTCCTCACTTCCACAGAGCGGGACTGCTGCCTCTTCAGCTTCCTCTCTGACGTGGCCTGACTGGCCGGCGATGGAGGCTGCCTGCAGGGTGAACGCAGGGAGAGACCTGGGGCAGAGGCTGGGGCATGATCGCTGTTCTGTCCTGGAGGCTGACCCCGCAGATCCACCACGACGGCATTGAATCTTCCCAGCAGCCCTATGGGGTCGGTCCCCTCCTTATCCCATGTTATAGATATGTAAACTGAGGTTCAGGAAAGTCACAGAATTTGTCCAGAGCCATCTGGCTAGTAAGTAGCAGAGTCGAGACCCGAGTCCAAGTCTGTGGATCCAGAGACCAGGCTTGTTCACCCGTCTAACCTGCCTGCTGTGGCTCCCGGAGGACGCGGGCCTCGCACGTAGCCAAGAAGCTGGGCTGGCCCTTCTGGGGCTCTTAGAATTTGGCACTTCCCACAGTTACCCATCTGGTGCTAAAACCCCCCTGATGTCCCCTCCTCAGTGGCCCTCCAGCCTGAGCTGAGCACCCTGGGTCTCTCCTCAGTAGGACAATGGAGGGGGGCCAGGCAGGGTCTTTGGATAACTAGTAACAACATTGCCAAGCCTCAGAGAAAGCAAAGAAACATGGCAAAAGTGGAGGTGAGGAGAGAAAAGGAACAGGTGCCCGTGGCCTGGGCACCCAAGCTGAGATGTGGCAGGTGGTGGAGGACAGCCCACCACGTCGCAGCGCTGGGACCCCCAGTGCAGTGAGGGGGTCTCTGGCTCTTCTCAACAGGAACAGGCTCCCTGCCCATCCCTTGGGGTTGAGGGTACAGGCCTGGAAATTCAGAAAAATCCCCCTGTGATTCTCATTCTTTTCTGGAGGTCCTCCTGCCCGGCCTACTGGGGTCTGGGCACTCCCTGGACACCCCCCAGGCTCTTGGAGACACTCACCAGTGCCCGTGGGGCAGGCACCTCTCCACTCCTGTCCCCGACCCCTCGCTTCCTGACGGGTCGTGCCATGGCCGCAGGAGCACCCCTTCCTGCCGCGTGAGCAGCGCCCCAGGAGTCCTTCCAGCCCTGGAGGCAGCTGTGAGCCCCTCCTCTGTGCCCACAGCACTCAAGCAATAGCAAGGCCCGTGTGCTGGGCTGAGTGTCTGTTGTCTGTGCCATCTGCCCGGCTAGGCCTGTGCTCTTCGCACCTGGGGGTCCCGGGCTGACCAGTGTCTGTCCCCGCGCAGGCGATGACTCAGGATGCAGCCAGGGGCTACGACGTGCACAGAGGACCGCATCCAGCACGCCCTGGAGCGCTGCTTGCATGGACTCAGCTTCAACCGTCACCGGTCCTCCTCCTGGTCAGGTAGGTCTGAGGGAACTAGGGGGGTGCTCTTAAAGCCCAAGCAAGCCTCAGGGGCTGCAGGGAGCCCTGGACGAGGCATGGAAGCCGGCAGATTCTGGTTCCAACTCTGTGACTTTGCAGACTCCTGGATCTCCTGGGCGGTGCTCGGCACAGCACCTGACGGGGAGGCCCTCAGCGTGCAGCAGTGTCTCCTGTCTCCCGCGCTGCCTTCCTCACCTTTCCCAGAGCTGTATCTTCTTCCTTCGCGTATGCTAGAAGCACAGTAGTTATTGAACCTGCTTAGAAATACCACAGTGGTTGATTCAGAAAGAGCAGCTGGGAATTTATAGACGGCTCTCCCCAGAATTCTGTTTACTTGGCTTCAAGTTCCTTCCACAGCCCCATCCTCTTCTCCCCCATGGAGCAAGGAACAATCTTAGCAGGAAGCCAGAGGCCTCCATGTTTCATGTTTCCCAGGACTGAGAAATGGTATCTGCAGGCCGGGGCAGTCCTGTCTCTGAAGTCTAGTGGCTGATTGTAATAATTCTTATGCTTGTAAAGATTTTTCTTATCCCATATCTCACTTGCCTCCCTAACTACCCCTTGAGAGAGATACCCACTATTCCTGAACAAATCTGGTCTCTTCCTACCTCAGGACCTTTGCACTTGCTGCCTGGAATTCTTCCCTCAGAATTGTGCACAGCTGGCTCTTTCTCATCCAGGTCTCAGCTCAAACGCCACCTCCTCTGAGAGGCTGTCCTTGGCTTTTGGAATGAAATTGATTTGGATGAAACTCTCTCTCACTGGTTGTGTAAACTTGTTCGAAGTCACTTAGCCTCTCGGGGCCTCACCTGCCTTGTCTGTACAATCAGAACAATAACAACAGGAAGCACCTTCCTGAAGGGAGGATGGGAGGCTCGATGGAGATGGTGTAAGCAGAGGCCTGGCCCAGAGTAGGCGGTCACTAAGTGGTAGTATTTGTCTTCTTGCCTCCTGCCCAGGTGTTGATGGAGTGTAAGCTTATAGAATTGAGAGGGCTATCATTAAGTAAAATAACACGGAACTATGTGACTTTTACAAATTTTATAAAAACCTGTGTGACCCCATGAAACGCACTGTTAGGTGCCTCTAAGACTTTGGAAGGAGCCCATGCACACGGGGGAGGGGGGGCCTGGAGCTCCGTGAAACTCATGGTCCAGCTACTTCTGCCCCTCCGGCCCTCACTCGCCACTACACACACTCACACACACACACTCACACACACACACACCTCCATGACCACCCCTTTAATTTTTAGGGGTTTACCCTTGCTGACTGCAGAGAAACTGAAATTGGCAAAATAAGAAAGTCTGGGGAAGTTAGAATGACAAAGTGTTCATTGTCGCTTTCAAAATATAAGTAAATGTCGCTTCCCCTTCCTGGGCTCCCTTGCAGGCGGTCCTGGGAAGTCCCGTGGGCGTTGGAGAGGGGTGCGGGGCCACCGTGCTCCTCTCCCTATTCTTCCAGCCATCTCTGCCTCTGCCCTCCTTCCCTGTATCTCGGAGGTTCCTGCACCTACGGTAGGAAACAGGGCAGGTGGCGGTGACAGAACCGGTGTCCCCCAGAGTCACAGGGACCAGAATCATGGTCGGTTCATTGGCCTTTGAAGGGGATCTCGGCCCCTCTCTGTGTCTCTTGGGCCGCCAGGAATAAGAAACTTGTCATTATGTCTTAATGGCGCATGCTAGGGTTGAGTGTTGATCCAGAATTTTCTGATACTCTTACTTTATTAAGGACTCCTCCCATGCAGCCCCAGGGGTCCCCACTTCTCTCCAACCCCGAACTGACCACTGGTCTTTCCCTTCCCAGCTGGGCTGTGTCTGAACTGCTGGAGCCTACGGGAGCTGGTCAGCAGGGATCCAGGCCACTCCCTTATCCTCCTGGAACAGATCCTACAGAAGACACAAGAGGTGAGGGCTGGCCCGGGACTGAAGGGCAGAGCTGGGATCGGCCTCCTGCGGTCAGGAAAGAGGAACCCACAGAATGTCAGTTCTGGGGTCACTGGCAAAGGCACGGGGAACCTGCTGGCTCTGTTTCGGCCGTGCTTGTGGATTGAAGGTTTCTGGGAAGGGAGTGGGCTTCTCGATGAGAACACGTGAGCCGTGAGCCGGGCCCTGCAAGCTGCTTCTTAAGACAGACATCGCTTGGAGGTCAAGGTCTTGACTAGGAAGGAGGGAGGAGGCCTTCCTGAATTCCCTTCCTCAAAAAGATCCATGAAAACAAAGACACAGAAGAGAAAACAGATGGGAGAGGTAAACTGAGACCTCTTCCGACAGGTCGCTGATCGGGCCTCCAGAAGCTGGGCTGGGTGGGGCTCCCAGGGCAGCCCGGGGTCCCTGAGGACCATTCTGGCTCTTTTCTAAAGAATTCTCTTTAAAGTTCTTGTTGTTGTTTTGTAAATACATGACTGTGTTGGCAAACATTTGACTTTCTCAGTTAGCTGAGCCTTTACCTGTAGAAGGAAGTCTTGGTTTATCAAGACACCACGGTCCCATTTCCAGCAGCACCATCTACCTGGTGCGTTTGCAAGCAAACCAACGAGCGCTTGACGTGCAAACCCAAACATAAAGGAGCAGCCGCTGGGCGGGGAGGCGAGCAGACACCCGGTCTGTCGGGATAAAGAAAAGGAGACTGTTCCATCCGAGCACAGCAGAGATGTGGGGCTTTCTCTGTGTCTTCAACCCGGGAGTCTGGAACGGGCTGAGAGACCAGAGAATTCCAAGTCCTGTGTGTACAGGTGTACACGTGTGGGGCGTGAGCGCTCGCAAAAAGACAACACACCAAAGAACAACTAGAACTTGCAAACATATATGGGAAAAAGGTTGCCCCAGGGATAATAAAATAAATTCAAATTAAACCATAATGAGACAGACTTTGCCTAGCAAATTAGCAAAAAATGATAATAAGCACTGGAGAGAAGGGTGTAGTGAAACTGGTCCTTTCATACATAAACGATATTGTAAATGGCAAGATCCTTTTGGAAAGAAGTCGGGCAATATATTTCAAAGGTCATAAATGTGCTTATAATCTTGATTGATTGAGTGTGCTTCTTGAACTCTATTCTAGATAAATCATACAAGTTATAGAAAACAAAATTTCCTCAAAGGTTTTCATTGCAAAAGTAATTAAATAGCAAGACATAATATCAAATGTCTAAAATAAAACTAATAAATTATAGATATCTACCAGAAGGAATATTATACAGCTAATAAAAATAATGGATGTTATCCAACAGTACTAACACAATTTAATATGTAAAAAATTTTACATCAGTAATAGTTATTCAGTGGTTTAGGGGAAATTGATGAAACATTTGGAAAAATACAGAGTGAGAATCCTATTTCATACCATATAGCAGATGGAATTCTAGGTATATTAAGACTTAAATTTAAGAAAATAAAGCTTGGAAGAAAATATATAAGAATATTTACACGGTCTTTGCATGCCAAAGCAAAAATCCACAAAGGAAAAATTAACAAGTAATTTATGTACATCCAAAAAATCCATAAATTTAAAAGACAAACAACAAACTAGAAAAAATATTTATAATATAAATAACAGGTACATGTAGAACCAGGAGGGGAACAAAAGGTGGTCTCAGAGACCATGTAACAAAACAGAAATATATTTATAATATGATATGTAAAAGACATTAAGAGTAAAAATATACACACTACGCTCACACCTTTGCAGAGGAAAACACAGAGAAAATTGGTGTACGGAGAAGTATGTTGAAACATTAGCTGTGGTTGAGTTGGGGGGAGCATCATGAGTGTCTTTTCTAACTTCTGTTTTCCACATTTTTGTCTCGTGGTTGCATTGATTTCCAATTAAAAAAGAAAGACTAGAACAAGAAAGCGCTCTGTTCTGCACCTTGTGAATGAGCCTCACCTTCCTCTCCTGCTCTCTCCACAGGTCCAAGAGAAGGGCACCTATGACCTCCTCAACCCCCTGGCCTTGCTCTTCTACTCCACTGTCCTCTGTGTAAGTTCCATGATGGGCCGGGCTGGGGGAGTCGGGGAGGAGAGACAGCAACCTCCACAGGGCAGGCATAGCCCTCACAGCTCTGAGGACAAACAGAGGGAGCAACTGACAAGCAGTGACACCTGAGATGCATGTCAGCCTTCTGGTGGCTTCAGCGTAGCCATCTTCAGAGGTCTCCGGTAACCACACGTGGGTGCTGTTTGCCTGGTGTGCCCCGGCACCCATGGGCGAACCGCTGTTACAGTCTGTTCACAGGCCATGAAAGGGACCCTTTTAAAGAGATTTTGTCACCTTATTTTGTTCCCCAGTGGTCAGTTTTACCCAATGTAATCACCCTGATTCACCAGACCAGTGGCACCATGTACATTGATCAGTTCACATCAAAGAATGCACCTTGCCCTCTGTAAGGATAAGTGTGGGTCAGGCCTTGAAGACCATTCCCCAACATGAGAGGCAGCGACGGCCCCACTGCAGAGGGCCCGCAGCTTTTCCGAGAGGTGCTCTCACGTACGGGGTAAATCGCGTTAGGTGTAGTAGACACAAGGCCCTTCCCGCAGAGGTGTCCTTGGCGTAACTTAGCTGCCTGCCTGTAACTCACTCCCTGTGGGTTACTTCCAGGTCTTTCTGACCTTGTGCTTGGACACACTGCTGCCAGGAAATGTGTGCCTTCTGTGGGACATCCCAGAGAAGGAGCAGCTTCTATTCTGGAGTATCCGTGAGCGCTCTCTCACCCAGACTTCTCTGCTCGCCTCTCCCTCTCCATTCCAGACACCACACTTCCCGCCAGACTCAGATCTCCTTCTGAGAGCAGCCAGAACCTACTGCCAGTTCCTGACCTGGCCGGTTCCTTACTGCAGCATCAGCCAGGAACTGCTCACCTTCATCGATGCCGAACTCAAGGCCCCAGGTTAGTGTTGAGCCAGTTTGCATGTGGGGCAGGGGTCCTGCAGTCAGGAGGCTCTTCTGGAACTGATCCTCCTCACCACCCCTCCTTCAGCTCATCTCTGCCATGGCCCTGTTTCAAAACCTTGGAGTCTCCTCCTCATGGTGCTGTGTGTACACGATGTGTACAGCATCAGGTGGCTGAGAGCAGTGACAAGGCAGTAACTCGAGGAGGAATCATAGGGGAGCTGAGCAGGGCGTCAGCGCAAGGAGACCCCACCCTGTGGCCTGTGCCTCTGCTCCGGTTACCCACGTGGTCTCTGAGGCCGCCCAGGTCAGACAGCGAAGCCCCCACCATGTTGACATGAGGTCCCCATTTGTTCTCTTTGTCCCAGGAGCAAATAGGGAAGTGTGCGTGTGACAGATGAATTTCTGGCCATGGAAGGTGGCTGGTGCTAGGGACAGGCGGGTTGATGGTTGAAGGGCGCCATGGCAAGTGTGGACAAGGGCCTGGGACTAAGGTTTCATATGTGGAATCTGAAAAGAAGAAGTTCTTAAGAAATTGCAGGTGCTATACTACACATGAAAACGAGGCAGAAGAAAACTATTGTAGAGCAAGAGAAAACATAATCAAGTATGATTTACCGAGAGGTGGCCTGCTATTAGAATAATTCATCACATCAGTAGCTCAAAGGCATAAAGTCAATAAACAACTAAATAGGTGCCTCTAAAATATTTGATGAAACTCAACATCCATTCCTGATATTTAAAACCCCTCTAATGTGTGAAAATTATTAATATATGGAAGTGTCCTTAATAGGGTAACAGCCCACAGTGAACTACTAGAGACATTTCCAGTTCAGACAATAATCTTCTTCTCCATCCTTCTAAGTATTTTGCCTATGCAAAAAAATTAAAGGATATTTCCTCTTCTGGAGAAGATAACATTTTAATAGGTAGAAATCAAACAATTGCTTATTTGTCAAGACTAAGAGGATCACCTGGAGAACTGTCAGACTAGTAGACAAGTAGAGAGCTTTGCCATATAATGGCATTAACTTGTAAGAAGACATGAAAAAAAAATTTGCATTAGCAACTACAAATATAAAATAAATCAAAGAAATGTGACTAACCTACATGGAGAAATAAATTTAACTGGAGGATAAATAATTGAAAAGACATGTTGCTACATTGAGTCACTATTGTAATAATATCAGGTATTATGGAAATAAATGTTACCGCGATCAAAATACCAACAACATCTTTTAAAATTTAACAAAATAAAGTCTATCTGAAAGAGTACGTGCTCTATAATAGCATTTATCTATGCATTTATTATATATTTAAGAGTTTCTTAAAGAAGAATAAGAATGGATATTTTCTTACTAGGTCTTTGAAGGTACTCTAAGGCTATACATAGTTATTAAAATTATACATTATTGGTAAAAGAATACATAAATAATGGAATGAAATAGAATAGCTAGAAACAAATTCATTATTAAAACTTTATGATATAACAAAGTGGTACAAACGAGTCATAAAAAAATAAAGGTCATTTAATAAATGGTATCAGGATAATTGAGAGATCATAAAAAATGAGTTAGAATTTTGTCCCCAAAAATTAAAATTGAATTTTATAAAAATAACTTACAGATGGATTAAAGGTTTAAGTGTAGAAAACAAGACCATAAAAGTAATAGAAGAGTCCTGCCGGTGTGGCTCAGTGGTTGCACCAAGAGGTCGCCAGTTTGATTCCCAGTCAGGGCACATGCCCAGGTTGTGGGCCAAATCCCCAGTGGGGGGCATGCAGGAGGCAGTCAGTCGATGTTCTCTCTCGTCAATGTTTCTATCTCCCTCTCACTTCCTCTCTCTAAAATCAATAAAGAAAAATATATATTTTTAAAACAGTAATAGAAGAAAAACAAGTTACCTGAGCCTAGAATAAAGGATTGTCCCTGCAAGGCAAACATGATAAAAGTCTAACAGATTTGAGAACATAAAATGTAAAGCTTTTATATGGCAAAACCCACTATAAGTGAAAGGTGAATGACTAACTAAGAAAAATATTTTCAATAAAAGTTAATAGTATTCACCCGGCCGGTGTGGCTCAATGGTTGAGTGTTTCCCTATGCACCAAGAGGTCGTGGATTCGATTCCCAATCAGGGCACATGCCCAGGTTGTGGGCCTGATTCCCAGTTGGGGGGCATGCAGGAGGCATCCAGTCGACGCTCTCTCTCATCGATGTTTCTCTCTCTCTCTCTCTCCCTTCCTCTCTCTTTCAAGTCAATAAAGAAAAAGAAAAAGAAAAAAACTAATAGTATTCAAACCCATGAAGAGTTATTTTCAGTAATTAAAAATAGACAAACACACCATGAAAATATGAATAAAGAACATGATTTAAGCCCTGGCCAGTGTGGTTCAGTTGGTTGGAGCGTTGTCCCGTACACCAGAAGGTGATCGGTTCAATTCCCAGTCAGGGCACATACCTAGGTTTCAGGTTCCACCCTCAGGCTGGGGCAGGTGTGGGAGGCAGCCAACCAGCGTTTCTCTCACATCAATGTTCTCTCTCTCTCTCTCTCTTCCTTCCTCTCTCCTAAATTAAAAAAAAAGAACATAACTTAAGCACCTCAAAACAGAACCATAAACAGCTGAGGAACACCCTCCAAAACATTCACCCTCACTAGTAATAAAGAAAATGCAGAACTTAACAGTAAGACACCATTTTCTCCCTAACGAATTGGCAAAGATAAAAAAAAAAAAAAAATACCAGCAGTGGTCAGGAAAATGGGGGCTGTGTTCCCTAGAACATTAAAAAGAATATCCTCTCACCCAGCAATTCCATTCCTAGAAATTTGAACAACTGTGGACAGGCAAAGACTTTCCTACAAGAATGTTCATCAGTGCATTCTTTCTAATAATCAGCCAATCCCCCCAAAAAGAAAAATCTAAATATTGAACGTGGTTGAGTAGATTGTAGCAAAGTCACTTGGTAGAATGCTAGTCCATCATTAAAAATGATATAGAAGCCCTGGCCAGTTTGGCTCAGTGGTTGAGCGTCGGCCTGTGGACCAGAGAGTCCCGTGTTTGGTTCCCACCAGGGGCACATACCACCAAAAAATAAAAATAAAAAATAATTAAAAAATGATATATAAGTACAATTACTGAAATCAAAAGATGTGGAGTAATGAGTTGTTTTTTGTTGTTGTTGTTTTATCCTCACCGAGGACATATTTTCATTTTTTGTTCAGATAGAGTGGAAAGGGGAGAGAGAGAGAGGAGAGAGAGAGAGAAACATCGACATGTAAGGGACACATCGAGTGGTTGCCACCTGCACAACCCAACCAGGGCCGGGGACAAACTGCAACCGAGGTACATGCCCTTAGCAGGAACCGAACCCGGGTCTCTTTGGACCACAGGCCGACGCTCTAACCGCTGAGCCAAACCGGCCGAGGCTAGTAATGAGTTTTTGAAGAAAGCAGGCCCCACAATGCATGTTACAGTCCCGTGTTGTTGTTTTTTAAAATCTACACACATACGTACCAGGCCCTATTTAGTAGTGACAGTGTTTCATTCTCACTGTGCACATTGAACACACACAGAAGCACCGAGTCTGATTCCCCAACAATTCATGACCCCTGGAAAGCTCAGGAGTGAGTCTCTGTCTGTAAATTCCTTCGAGGGGTTCATGATTTCCTTCCCCAAGCAATCGTCTCTGTGATCTGTCTGCCCCCAAACAATCAGCTGTGTGTCGTCACAAGAGCAGAATGGTCACTTGGCCCTCACCCAAGTCTACCTGTTACATGGATCCCACCTCGTGGGAGAGACTTAGGTGGAAGAGTGAAGAAATCAGGAAGACCCTGAGGAGAAGGTGTCGAACCAGGAAAGGTGCCCGGGCACATGAGGAATCGAGACACTGCCACCCTAACTTCCGAGGCACCCTAAATAGACAAACCAATTTAATCTTTTTCATTCCACTACCCCCCCCAACCAAGATCACTTCTGGGCTTCTGGCTGCCGCCCAAAATTCCTTTAACGAGAATGCAAAGTTTTCCTCCCGTTTACAATTTAGACAGAAAAGATTTCAGTGCAAACGCCTTGGTAGGGCCTGCAGTCTGCCCAAGACTTCAGTGAGTCCTTCTGACTTTGAAATGGGTAAGGGAGAGGTTGGGTGGGGGAGGGCTGTCACCTGCGTGTGGGGAGGCTGCTTCCCATTTCAAGTGGAACCAGCTGGCTGCCCTCCGCGGAAGGCACGCAGCCCTGGAGATGTTTTTGTGGGCAGCTGAGCAGGAACTCTGCTCTGGGCAGCCCAGCAAGCAGATGTGGAGCAGAGGGATGGGCTGTGGTGAGGCCCGGACTCTGGGACATGGGGTTCTAAGCCTGGGGGACAAGAGCCAGACAGAACAACTGGTGTGGGACTCAGAGCAGGGAGGACCCTTGGAACTCTTTTTGTTTTTAATCCTCACCCGAGGACATTTTTGCATTTATCTTCAGATAGAGTGAGAGGGAGAGAGGGAGGAAGAGAAATAAACATAGATGTGTGAGAGACACATCGAGTGGTTGCCACCCGCACGACCCCAACCAGGGCCGGGGACAAACTGCAACCGAGGTACGTACCCTTAGCGGGAACCGAACCCGGGACCCTGGTCCGGAGGCCGATGCTTTAACCGCTGAGCCAAACCGGCCAGGGCGGAACTCTATTTTTTTTTTAAATCTATCTTTATTGTTGAAAGTATTAAATTTTCCAACAATTGAAAAACCAAACGCACATCCAAACACAGAGTGAGCCGGTCACAGATGTGATCAGCCAGCAAGAGGATAGAGCCGGGTTAGAGGAGGGTGTCAGAACTGAAAAGCGTTTCTCATGTAAACTAGAATAAGGTTGCGAGATTAGATACAAAATCAGTTCATATCATGGAGGAGAATTAACATGTCACCTTTGAGAGGATCTTTGTACAGAACAAAATCCACTCATCTCACGTCCACAAATTGACCTCTAATTTCACAGAGCCTGAGCGCTCTACAAAAGCAAATAGTGAGCTAAATAAAATTACCCTCATCTGCAGGAGCCTTAAGTGCGCTTGATGGAAACTGCTTTAGTGCAATTTTGTAGCGGCCTGTGGTTATATCTGTGCTGTAGTGCTGAGTGCCCCGCCCCTAGGAAGCCCAGCCCCGGGAGCAATGGGAGGACCCAGGAGGGCCTGGCATGGGGCCAGGGAATGACCTCTTGGAGGAGAGCTGAGGCTGAATCACTTACCAGTTACCAGTACTAGGTATCAGACCACTGTGGTTTCAAATCCTGGACTGTGGGGCCGTTCGCAAGACATTTTATTTATAGGAGCCTCAGTTTCCTCATCTATAAAATGGGAGGATGATAATATCTCCCTCTCAGAGCAGTTTGTGAGGATAAATGCCAACCTACATTGATTTCACATTGCTGGGGCAGGAGGGTAGGGGTTTGTTAGCTTAAGAGAGAGGTCCTGGCAAGGTCACAGGGAGACAATGACAAGGGACCTGAAGAGCTGGGCCCTCCGCCCAGAGAGCCTTAGGGAGCGAGTTGTCATGGAGATTAATGAAAACAGTTTACGCCGCTTTGATGTGGCTGGGGAGCAGAGGAAGTGGGCAGGTTATGAAGCCTTTGGGCCTCCCCCTTCCTGACTCCACCCCCAATAGGGTGCCTACTGCCTCCACTCTGGGGGTGGCAGGAACCCTCAAGTCTGGGCTGCGAGGTCCCGCCCACCACACCCTCTTGGTTTCAGCCCACATATTTGTTGAATATTTACTCTGTGACCACATGGTTGTGCTGACCACAATACTTGCCTGCAAGGAATTTATCTGTAATCCTGGGGGGTGACAGTGGGCATCACATGTGCGAGTCACTAGCGTATACCAGCCTCAAGGATTGCTTCTCCCCCAGACCGCAGCCCGATGAAGTATGAGGGAAAAGCAGTATGATCCCCACTTTGTACATGAGACCACCGAGGCCCGTGTTTCTTCTCTCACACTTGACTTCGTAGCTTGGTATGACAAAGACCTAGGCTTTGTCACTTATTAGTTGATGACCTGGAACAGGTTACTTAAGCTCTCCTTGTCAAAAGCAGGACTGTAATTGTTGTTGATGATGATGATGGTGGTGGTGGTGGTGGCGATGGCCGAATTATCTGTGTGCTTACGGTGCACTCACTGCACACAGCTAAGAGTTGGTCTCATCAATCCTCAGCACATCCCCCTGGATCGTTACCAGTATTTGCATCTTTCTGCTGATGAAACTGAAGGCTAGACAATTAAGTAGCTTGCCCACGGTCCATAGCCATCATGAGCTCTACCGCTTGAACCCAGGTCTGCTCGATCAAAGAATAACATTCTCACATTGCACAATGCTGGGTTTCGACCAAAGGACGAGGCAGGGGACTGTGCATGACTGGGGGACCTGGGCCATCCTGGCTCCCCAGCACTTCCTGCCCTTGGGCAGTTTCTCCTGCCCCTTTCCTTCCACTTAGTGCCTTCCCACCCTTGGGCCTCCTGTCCATCAGGAGCGAACCTGGATGAGGTCAGTTTTGCCTGTCAGCAGGTGGCAGGGGACTTGTGAATATTATTCAGTGGCAATAAGTTTCTCTTGAGATATTCACTGATCATAAACATTTGCATCTTATACTTTTTGTGTCTGATTATGGAATGAAAAGTTTAGACCCCTTAAAGGAAAGTCAGCTAACACTGGCTAGGAGGAGAGGGTCTGCGCTGTTTTACTCACAGAACAGCCTGACATCAGAGGCGTGGGAGTTCTGCCCCGACACCAACCGATTCTCCACCTCTCCAGGCCCCCGCTGGGGGTGCAGAGATTCAACTCCGTTCTGACACTAACCACTGGAGTTAGCACAGACCCCTCAGGTTAAGGGTTTGGTCCCACAAGACTGCTCTCACTTAAGATGCCAATCACAAGCCCAGGTCTCCCTTACTTTAGACTAACCAGCTACAAATCAGGGGTTCCCATAACTCCTCAGGGTCAATAATTTGCTAAAACAGCTCACAGAACTCAGGAAAGCACTTTGCCTATGTTTACTGGATAGAGGATACTATAAAGGATACAGATGAACAGCCAGATGGAGAGGTACATAGGGCAAGGTCTGGAAGGTTTCTGAGTGCAGGAGTTTCTGCCCCTATGGAGTTGGGGTGCATTCTCCACCCTGGAAGGTCTCTGAAGCCACCCCATGTTTACAGGTTTTATGGAGGTTCTATTAAGTTGGCATGATTGATTAAATCTTGGCTATTGATGATTAACTCTCACCCCTGAGGGTTGCTGGGGGATGTCTGGAAGTTCCAGCCTCCAGCTGGGAGCTATCTAGGGACCCACCACGAGTCACCTCATCAGCGTAAACTCAGGTCCAGTTAAAAGGGACTTGCTATAAATAATAAAAGGTACTCCTCTCGCCCTGGCTGGTTTGGCTCAGCGGCTGGAGCATCGGCCTGCAGACCAGAGAGTCCCGGGTTCGGTTCCCGCTAGGGGCACGTACAAAAAAAAAAGATGCTGCTATCACCTCATCACTCAGGAAATTACAAGGATTTTAGGAGCTCTGTCCCAGGAACTGGGGATGAATATATACATATATAAATAGATATGAATATATATATTTCTTATTATATCATGGATTTATAGGGGGAGACAAAGGAAGGAGTGGAGGGCAGATGTTCCAGAAACCACAGGGCGTGATTAGCTGGGACTGAGCCAGCTGCCTATAAAAAAAAAAAGCCTAAAATAACGGTGGCTTAAACTCCTTGCAACCGCCTGGCTGCCTCCTATTAACTGGAATGAAGACATGATGGCCAGCGCTCTAGACAATGAAATGACCTTGAGGACGATGTCTCCCGCCAAGGATGATGGAGCCGACAGATGGGAGAAGCCTGGTCCGGAATGTCTGTGGGGCACAGTGACAACCCTAGGTTGCCTTCTACCTGGTTTTTAAAACATGGCTTTGTCGGTGGGGCGGAGGGGCGGGAGCTGCACCCGCTGCTCCTTGCTTCACTTGGGAACTGTTGGCGTCTAGGATATTCAGCTCTGGAAACAGCTCCCTCCGGGTGAGGCTGTGCCAGGGGGCACAGATGTCCTTCTACAAGTCCCCCGACGCAAAACCGGGCAAATGGCCAGGTTATACGGCGTCTGCCTGGCTGATATGAAGTAGCTCCCAGCTTTAACTGCGCCGCTGTCCCCAAGTGAGACTCTGAAGGTGTCTTAAGATAAACAGACAGATAGAGAAATACAGAATGAGACAGGACGTTCCTTGCCATGGAGACTAATGGAGAAAGCGGCCAACGGCATCAAAGACTCAGAGGAAAAAGAGCTCACGGAGAATGACAGGGTCGAGGTGCTGGGTTTAGTGAGTTCGGGAGGGCAGTTTCCAGAGGGCAATGGGCTTGGAGCCGATGGTCAGCGTTTGGAAGAACACCTGATGTGGAGGGAGAGCGATCTCGCCATGTGCTGCCCCCTCCCCCCAGGAGTGCGGCCAGCTGTGTGGCCCGTCAATCAGGCAGAACCGGAGGCGAAGCCATGAGTCCATGGGTGGGACTCATGCAAAGAACATTGCGAAGTAAAAGAAAAGTGCAGAAGAGTCAAGAGAAGGCAGCTTGCCTGTGTTCTAGGGGAGCCTGAGGGGGGGCCGTCCTCGTCCACCTCAGCGTTTTCCCAGGGGGCCGTCGAATGGGGAGATTTTCTCTGTTGTGTATGTGAGTGGCCACCAGTCCTGATAATAATAGCCACTGTTTGGGACTTTCCTATTAAAATAGATATGACATTAACATGGAAACATGTGACAATTACATAAAAGAAACATCAAAGGGCCCAAATCAAAGCAATTAGGTGCTAAGTTAGACTAGCATAAATTGGTAGTGTTTTCTCATGTACTAAACAAAAATTATGGCCTTTGTTTCTGTTTACAGCGGTCTGGGACCCCCGGCTGGGCTTTGCACTTCCCAGCAGATTGCCTGCAGCTCCCCGCTCACACCCAGTCCTGGGAGGCTCTGCCCCCGCCAGGGAGGCAGGGAGACAGGGTCCCCCTTAACAATTTCCAAGCTCGAACAACGGGGCTGCCTGCCCCCGAGCCCCAGCCCCTGCTCCTATTACCCTTGTCAGTGTTGTTTAATCTCTTCATCGAACTTGACACAGAACTGAATACACACTGTGACAGGTTCTATTTTCCAGCTGCTGAGCTGAGCCCAGTTGCAGGAAAAAATGGAAAAACTTTAGCTCGTTTCTTCTCTGCACGTTTGATGTCAAGGAGACAGGAAGGTGGATGGGGCCGGAGAGGAAGGCTGGGAGGTCTATGGTGCAGACGCTGTCTTAGAGGGTCCCCTGAAAAGTGGCAGGGAGCCAGGCCAAGCTGCTGGGGAAGGTGAGAGTGTGGAAGGTGCTGAGATGGGGTGAATAGTCCGAGGGGCGCTCTGCCCTGCAGTGTCTGAGGAGCAAAGCTTGGACGGGCCACGGCGGGACCCGGGACTCATTGTGAAGGCCCTGGAGGCCTCGGGTCTGACCTGCCCCTGTCCTGAACCTTGCCCAGGACTCCCAACCGAACTGGCCAGTGCGGGCTCGCTGCGGGGTGCAGGGCCTGCCCGCTGACGGGACAGGTAAACGCTTGAACTGGGGTTGTTTTGTGTTTTGTGTTTTACCATAGGAATCTCCTTCCAGCGGCTGGTGAGGGCCGAGCAGGGTCTGCCCCTGCGGAGTCACCGCAGCTCCACTGTGTGAGTGCTCCTGGCGAGGGGGAGACAGCGCGGGGGTGGGCAGGGGTGGGGGGGCTGCACCCCGCTGTTCCCGCTCCTCTGCCACTGCACCCCTCCCAGCCAGGCCGCCAGCAGCCTTAGGCCTGGACCCCGGGTTACCGGGGACGTTCTGTGCCCAGAGCCTCTTTTCTGGGCCGAGCATCTTTCCGGAGGTTCCCAAACAGGTCCGAGACTTTTTTAAAAAAAGGTTAGAAGCACCTGCATTGATCATGCCAGGGGCTGGGCACACATTACCTCACTTACCCCACCTTCCAAATGAGGAAACTGGAGGTCGGAGAGGTCAAGTGACTTCTCCAAGTGACAGCTAGTAAGTGTCTGAGCCAGGATTTGAACCTCTGACAGCCTGGAGTGCACACACACACACACACACACACACACACACACAGGATGGGCTCTGTCTCATTCTATTCCGTTTCGTTTAAAAGGCAATTCTGGTTGTGACTCCCCAAATTAATTTTATCTGTTAAGTCCCTTCTAGATAACAACAAACAAAAAAGCCAGTGGTGAGTTCTGAGAAAGACAGAGGGCATAAAAACGTTAGTAAATGTGCCCTGGCCAGTGTGGCTCAGTGGTTAGAGTGTCAGCCTGTGCACTGAAGGGTCTTGGGTTTGATTCCAGGTCTGGGTTGCAGGCTCTGGTTGGGGATTGTGCGGGAGGCAACCAATCAGTGTGTCTTTCACATCGATGTTTCTCTCTCTCCTCAACCCTCCCCCTTCCACTCTCTAAAAATCAATGGAAAAAGTATCTTCAGGTGAGGATTAAAATAAAATGTTTAGTAAATGTTAGTTTAGTAAGTAAGCCCACCTCCCGGGAACTGTGGCAGGTAGCTGGTGAACATTCACCATCTTCCCGGCACTCACGGAGCTGCGGGCACCTGTCAGCATCGCTGCCTTGTCCAATCCTCATGTTAACCCTATGGAAAGGTATTTTTAAGGTCAGGGAGCTGAGGTGCAGAGAGATTAATGGAAGGTCTCAGTGCTGAGAGAGAGAGAGATGGTCGCACTGCTTTCTGTGAGTTGGGAACGCAGGCACGTTTTCAGCAGAGATGGCGTGCAGGCGTTGAGGGCTCAGGCACAGCCGGGTGGCCTCCCTGACCCGCACACACGGGGCGCAGCGCACGTCCGCGGGAGGAATGACCAAGCCCTCCGGGAAGGAGAGGCGCTCAGTTAGGGGCTGCTTCCGTGAGCCTGCCTCCTTTTTCTTATAAATAGAGAAATCAAAAATAGTTTCTCCCCAAATGATGACGACTCTGACCGAGCCTGGTCCTGAGCCCAGGGCCCAGCTCTGGGACAGATGTCCAAGCGCCTGGAGGGAACGCCCCTTGCCTGGGGCTGCTTTGCTCGGCTGTAAACAAAGGCCGGATTTGAGAGAGAAGAGCCAGTCGGAGCGGGCATCCTAAAGCGTGGGCAGGCCCAGTACCACCCCCAGTACCACCGTGAGGGCTCCAGTGCACTTCGGGAAGATGCAGTGACGAGGGTTGGCGTGGGTGAAGAGAGAACAGTCCTGTGTTAACTGTTGACTGAGTGATCGACACCCTCGGGGTTCACCATTCTCTTAACATCTGTGTACGTTTGAAATGTTCATAACGAACACATTTCGACACTGGCACCAAGGAGGAGCCCAGGGTGCAGCGGGAGGAGAGGCGGAGGAGGCGGGGCCCACACTCCTCTCCAGGCCGAGGCCGGCCTGTGTGATGCTTGGGCGAGTCAGGAACGGGCCTCCTGGGGGCGGAGGGCTCAGGCGGCCGCCTCGGCTCCCTGCCTCCTGGCAGATGCCGCTCCACACCACAACCCTTGGCTTGAGGAGCAGGGCGTGAGCTGAAATTTCAGGCCCCTCTATATTGTGGCATGTGTCTGCCCTGCTGCCCCCCTCCCCAAAATGATTGCCTGGCTTCAAGTCACCTCATCTAAAATACAATCTTCTTTAGAAAAAAAAAATGTTTTTTGTTGGTTGTAGAGAAAGAGGAAGGGAGAGGGAGAGAGAGATAGAAACATCAACGTAGATGGAGATGGGCTGCCTCCTGCACACCCCCTGCTGGGGGTCAAGGCCCCATGCTAGGGACCAGCCAGCAACCCAGGCATGTGCCTGCCCGGGAATCAAACCAGTGCCTGGGTCTGTGCTCAACCACTGAGCCACACCGGCCGGGCTAAAACACCATTTTCTTTTGAGTAATCTTGCATCCATTCAGATTCCTGTAGGAAAAAAATGTTTATATAAAAATTAAGGTAAAAGTTACTTTTTAAAAGTAAGTTCCATTTTTAAAAGGTCTTTGAAAACTGGGTGAACCGTAAACTTCCCTCTCAGAACTGGGACCCTTGAGCCCCCACCCTCTCCGCTGACCCCAGGCCCTGCCTGGGCTGTGAGGCGGTGTGAGGCCGTGCCCCAGGGCCCACAGCCGCTCCTCTGTGCCCCCAGCACCGTGCTGCTGCTGAACCCGGTGGAGGTGCAGGCGGAGTTCCTCGCCGTGGCCAACAAGCTGAGCACACCGGGCCATTCACCCCATGGCGCCTACATCACCCTGCTCCTGCATGCCTTCCAGGCCACCTTTGGGGCCCGCTGTGACCTCCCCAGCCTGCACTGTAGGCTGCAGGTACGTGCCTGGGGCCCGGGGCTTCACACTGCCCCCTTCTAGCCGAACGCTTCTCTGGAGAGGCAGAGCCCTCCCTCTGCTCCTCAGCGCCGCAGTCCCTGGGAACAGCGGCCTCCCTCACCCCGGGGGCACGGCGGGCAGTGGCTGGAGAGCTGGCATTGCCTAGAGGGTCCTGACCAGGGGGTGGGCACAGGCCTCAGAGGAATGTGGTTTAGACTGAAGCTGGAAGACCTGCTTTCTGGTCCTAGCTCTGTGACAGGTCAGTTGTTTGACTTTGGATAGCCCCGTCCCCTCTCGGGCTGCAGTGGTGAGCTCCGCGGTCCCTGCCAACTCTGCAGAGCTCGGCTGTGGGCCTTTCTCTCAGGACCATTTCCTGAGGCGGGGGCTTGGGGGCAGGCCTGGCTCCCTGGTCTGAGGCTGGGGAAGTGGAGACAGGCAGCCCGGCCGGGGTGTAGGAGCAAGCCTTTCTCCTGGAATTGCAGTCCAAGACCCTGGCGGAGCTTGAGGACATCTTCACGGAGACTGCAGAGGCCCAGGAGCTGGCGCCTGGCATCGGGGACGCAGCCGAGGCCCGCCAGTGGCTCCGGACCAAGCTGGAGGCCGTGGGAGAGAAAGCCGGCTTCCCCGATGTCTTGGGTGAGGCTCTTGGGTTAGTGGGGCCCACTGTCCCCGTCGTCTGCTCTGGCTGCCACAGTGAGCAGTCCAGGTCGGCCTGGTGGTTCTGCTCCACGCAGCCCCTCGGGGACCCATGCTCCTCACATGTCGTAGCTGCCCGGCCCTGGTGCACCCTTCCCGCCTGCAGGGCTAGGGTTGGGCCGCCATCACGTGGCAGCGTGTGGGAAGAGGAAAAGCATGTGGTCATCAAGGGCGAGGGTCTTGCTTTCTACCCTGAAATAACCTGAAAGTTGCACACCTCGCATCACACGGGCCCCTTAGCCCACTTTAGTCTCAGGGCCACACCTCACCCCAGGAACCTGGAAACGTCCTCTCCACAACCCCGTAGCCATAGAAGAGGGGACACTATCCTCACAGCACCAGGCAGAGACAGTGCCCTTGTTTCCCTGTTTGGACCCTGAAAAGTGAGGCTCAAGGCGTGTGACGTCGCTACATTTAGGCAGCTTATGAAAGGGCGTGGCGGCCCCACAGCGCCCTGAAAGAAGGCCCCCTGCTGTGCGCCAGGCACCCGGCGCCCTGCTCGGCCTTGACCGCAGCCTCGTGGCCCGGGCCGTCCTCTCCCAACGCTGCTCTCTTCTCTAAGACGAGGGACTGGGCTGGCCGATCTCAGCCTCACCCCAGCCTCACCCTCGGCCCCCGTTCTTACAGACACTGCGAAACCTGGCAAACTGCGCACCATCCCCATCCCTGTCGCCAGGTGCTACACCTACAGCTGGAACCAGGACAGCTTCGGTAAGTGCCCCTGGGGCCCTTGTAACGCTCACCCCCAAGCCGGTCAGTGCAGCGGCCCCCAGGCCCCACCCGCCCCCAGCCCCACCAGCCCCCAACCTGAGCGGGCTCTGGGCAGAGCAGAGAGCCTCACTCTGGGTCCTGGGCTGGTCCTGGCCCTCCTTCCGCTGTCTTCTCCCCACATCCACTCTGTCTGAAGCTGTCACCCTGCACGGAGGGGAGCAGCAGAGGTTCCAGGGCCCTGATACCCAGCTGGCCCCTCCCTTGCATCTGTGCAGACGTCCTACAGGAGATCCTGCTCAAGGAACAGGAGCTGCTGCAGCCGGGGATTCTGGGGGACGACGAGGAGGAGGAGGAGGAGGAGGAAGAAGAGGAGGAGGAAGAGGACTTGGAAACAGATGGGCAGTGTGCCAAGAGGGACTCACTGTTTTCCACCAGCTCCGAGGCCTCCCGTGACTCCACCCTGTCCCTTGCCTCGTCCCAGGCCTCTGGGGCCACCCTCACCCGCCAGCTGCTGACCTCCTTTGTCTCGGGCCTCTCGGATGCCGTGGACAGTGGCTACATGGAGGACAGCGAAGAGAGCTCCCCTGAGTGGCCCAAGAGGCCTGGCAGTCGGGAGCACCGGGGCTACCGCAGGCCCGGGCAGAAGTTTAACAGGATCTATAAACTCTTCAAGAGCACCAGCCAGCTGGTTCTGCGCAGGGACTCTCGGGGCCTGGAGGGCAGCTCGGACTCTGCGCTGCCCCTGCGGCGGGCGGGGAGCCTCTGCAGCCCCCTGGACAGCCCGGCACTGCCCCCCGCCCGGGCCCAGCGCTCCCGCTCCCTGCCCCAGGCCAAGCTCAGCTCCCAGATGCCCAGCTGGCTCCTGGCCCCCGCCTCACGCCATCAGCGCCGCCGCCCCTTCCTGAGTGGGGACGAGGACCCCAAGGCGTCCACACTACGTGTTGTGGTCTTCGGCTCCGACCGGATTTCAGGGAAGGTAGCTCGGGCCTACAGCAACCTGCGGTAAGAGCTGGGATGGCTGTGCCCCCCTGCCCTGGGTAGCGGGGTGCTGGCGGAATCTGAGGCTTAGGTCTGCCAGGGACCTGGGGGCTCCTGCTCACCGACCTCTCGTTGCCAGGCGGCTGGAGAGTAACCGCCCTCTCCTCACACGGTTCTTCAAGCTGCAGTTCTTCTACGTTCCCACCAAGCGAAGCCAAGGGACCAGCTCTAGCGTCTCCCCAGCCCCTCCGAGCCAGGCACCCCCACCGCCCCCAGACTCCCCGAGGCACCCCAGCCCTGCGGTAGGTCCCCAGCCCTGGACCAAATGGGCTGGGAGAGTAGAGTGGACATGAGTTACCTGAAAGGGCCGGTTTTGTGTTTCTGGGGCACCTCCCTTGGCCTGGCCCTCGCTCCCGTGAGTGGTCCCTGCCCTGCACCTGGGGGGGGGGGCACTTTGCTGTGTGACCCAGACTGAAAGTTGCCAGACTTGTCCAAGGGCAGGGAGAAGCTCAGATTAGGGCTGCAGGGCCGCCCAGGGCCCTGGGGCTGGCAGTGACCATCATCCTTTGTCTCAGGAGCTGGGCACAGCCCAGTGGGAGGAGAGCACCAATGATATCTCCTACTACCTCGGCATGCTCGACCCCTGGTATGAGCGCAACGTGCTGGGCCTCATGCACCTGCCCCCCCAAGTCCTGTGCCAGGTAAGTGGTCCCTGGGGCGGGAGGACAGGGCCTCCTGGCTGCAGCCACCCAACCTCGCTTGGAAGGCCCTGGTTTGGGGAGCTTCCGCTTGAGGACTCCATGGAGGACCAGGGCGCACTTGGAAATGGGCAGAGAGTCGGTGAGAATCAGGACTGAATCTGAACGCAGGCCCTGGGGACAAGGAGTGGAGTCACTGCAGTGACAGGAGGGTCCTCAGAAGGATCCAGGGGACCCGAGGCTCAGCCCCCAACCTCAGCTCAGCTTGTCCGGGTCTGCCGGGGGCCTTCCTGGAGACCCGCGTGCCGAGTTAGGGAGAGGCATGGAGACCGGGCTGGGGCCTGGCCCTGACCACGCTGCCTCCTGCTCTCGCCTCCCTACCCCTCCCTGGCTCTCTGCCCCGCATCTCCTCTCTGCATGCGTATGTCTGCTCCTCTGCCTCTTCTCTCTTCCCTCTCTCTCCCTGTCCACTGTCCGTCTGGCTCGGCTGCCCCTGCCCAGCAATCCCTGAAGGCGGACCCCTGGCCCCTGGAGGGCTCCCCCGCCCAGCTGCCCATCCTGGCCGACATGCTGCTCTATTACTGCCGCTTCGCGGCGCGGCCCGTGCTGCTGCAGGTCTACCAGACAGAGGTAAGGGCCCAAGCCGCCTTCCCTCCGACTCCCCGGCCCTAGCATGGCCGGTCCCAGCCTGGGCCCTGTTGGGCCTGTCCCCACCCCGTGGCAGCCCCAGCCCTGTGCCGGAGGAGCCTGGTGGGTCCCGACAGGAGGCCCACACTGATGCCCTGGTCTTGCCCTCCCAGCTGACCTTCATCACCGGGGAGAAGACCACGGAGATCTTCCTTCATTCCATGGAGCTGGGTCACTCTGCTGCCACGCGAGCCATCAAGGCTTCGGGTGAGCGATGGAGACCTGTAGGGGGTAGGGGGCTGGGGGGCCCTGGGAGGCAGGGTGCCCGAGGTGGGGCGGGGCAGGGAGGTGGAGCCCTGGGGTCTGCAAGTGGCACTGAGCGAAGGGTCTGTCTGCATGTGCACAGGACCTGGCAGCAAGAGGCTGGGCATTGATGGGGACCGGGAGGCCGTCCCTCTAACACTACAGATTATTTACAGCAAGGTAAGACCGGTGCTGGGGCCCACGCCCCTCTGGGACCTGCTCCTCATCCTCGCCCGGAGCCAGACTCAGGTTTCGGGCCCCAGTCTCTAAGCTGGAGGCCACAGGAGGCCGCCCCCGTGTTCGCCCCCCACCTGATGTGCTCAGCAGCGTCCATGAGCGTCGGGGCCTGGCTGCAGGACTGGGGTGGAGAGCGGGCGCCGCTCGGGCTCCCAGAGGCACAGCGAGGGAGCGGCCACGGCTGAGGCCTGGTGTGCCTGTCCGGGTGCAGGGTGGTGAGATCGGTGTGAAGGGGTGAAGAGATTTTGGAGGTGGGAATGGAGGGGGGTGCCCGTGAGCGCACCAGAGAGCAGGAGTCTCTGAGCATGTCACCCCTTGGGGTACAGGCCGCTAGAGGCTTGACCTCACCCATGGGGAGCCCTCCTGATTTCCTTCTTCCTTCTTTAAACCATTCAGAAGGTTGTCACTTAGCACCTACTCCTTCCAGGCTGAGTGAGGGGGACACAGGAAGCAGGGAGGCTAGGCCCGCCCTTTAGCTCTTTTAGAAGATGCGGCCAAGATACTGTCAGAGTGAGTGACGACAAGGCAATAACAAAAGGCTGATGGGATAGTGATGACGGACTATAAGGTCAAGTAAGCTGACCAAGGATCGAGAAACGCTCTGGGGTTTGGCAACATGGAGGTCCCCAATGAAAGAGGGGTTCCGGGGTGGCTCTGCCAGGAACTCCAGGCTGTGGGCCCCTCTCTTCCTCACGCTGGGCTCAGCAGGAGAGCATCAGGATCACCCCTTGAGGTGCAGTCCTGTGACCTGGTCACACGGCTGACCCATGGACCAAGCCAGAGACATGACGCCGCTCCCCGGGGTCACCAAGGTCTAAGCAGGGGTCAGGGGCTCTCAGTGAAGAAGCCAGCAGACCGGGGTGAATGAGAACTTCCTGGGTGTGCTGATGACGGGCAGCTCCGTCCCTGGGGACCCGGGGCCTCCTCTTGCAGGGAAGGAAGCAGGCACCGGCCTCCACGCTGAGGGGCTCTGGCTCTGCTGCCTTCCCAGGGGGCCATCAGTGGCCGGAGTCGCTGGAGTAACATGGAGAAGGTCTGCACCTCCGTCAACCTCAACAAGGCCTGCCGGAAGCAGGAGGAGCTCGGTGGGTGGGGTGCGCAGGGCACGGGGTGGTGGCGGGGAGGGTCTGAGCCCGGCCTGAGCGCCCCTGCCCTTCAGACTCCGGCGTGGAGGCCCTGACGCTGAACCTGACAGAAGTGGTGAAGAGGCAACACCCCAAATCCAAGAAGGGCTTTAACCAGGTAAGGGCTTCGCTCCCCTCGAAGCCGTGCCCTCCGGAGGCGCACTGGGCTGTGCAGGCACCTGTGCGCGTGGGCACGTGTGTGTGTGCGAGAGGGGGGGTGTCCAGGCTGTGGGGGGCATGTGGGTGGGAGGAGAGGCAGGGTGAGGGGAGAGGTTTGGGGAGCACACGTGGAGGGCTGCGGGCGTTAGGAGGAGGGGTGCCTCTGTGAGAGGACACGGACCTGTGGACGGGCTCTGCCCTGTCCGAGGCGGGGGGGCTGGGACGCAGGCTCAGTGTCGGCAGGGGCAGGGCAGCTCCTCCCCAGCGGGCACTTGCTCCTTCCAGACTCGGGAAAGGGCAGAGACTGGAGAGGAGCCAGGGCTGATGGAGTCCTTGGAACCCCTCCCCTGAGCGGGCCTTGGCCTCAGAGAGCTGGCAGACACGCTGCCACCCACCCCGGAGCTGGGCTGGCCGGGCGATTCCAGGGGCGGAACCGCCAGGGGCTGGGTCTCCGCGGCCAGGGCTCTGGGGCTGACCTGGGCCTTCCTTCCAGATTAGCACCTCGCAGATCAAAGTGGACAAGGTCCAGATTATCGGCTCCAGCGGCTGCCCCTTCGCAGTGTGTCTGGACCAGGATGAGAGGAAGATCCTGCAGAGTGTGGTCAGGTAGGAAGGGGCCCCTGGCTCTGCTTCAGCTGAGTGGGGTGGAGGGAAGGGTCAGTTTCTGTACATTCCTACCCACAGGCCTGGAAGTTGCTGCAGGGATGTGAGGCCTGTCCTTCCTTCTGCCCTGCCCACAGGTGTGAAGTCTCACCTTGCTACAAGCCAGAGAAGAGGAGCCTTTGCTCGCAGCCGCAGAGGTCACCCTACCCCCCGGCCCAGGCCGCGCCGGACCTCTGTTCCCTCCTCTGCCTGCCCATCATGACTTTCAGCGGAGCTCTGCCCTAGTGAGCCGGCTCCAGCCTGGACAGAAAGCCCGAAGCAGCCTCTTCCGAGCCTCCGGACCGTCTGCTGTGGGGGTCTCGCTCCTTGTGGAGAACCAGATGGCCCTGCGCTGAGTTCGAGTCCTGCTGTGGCCCTGCACTGGGCAGGGGACAGGGTGTCAGTGTTTCTGGAGCCTCGGGTTCTAGGGAGAGAGGGGCGTGGCCACACAGCCCCTCAGAGTCCTCGAGGTAGGAAGGAGAGCTGACCTCTGAAGGCCCCAGACACTGACACAGGCAAGTAGACTTTCTAGAAGAAAGATCGGAGACTCTGGTGCTCTGGGGTGTGGTTTTGGCCTCTCCTCCCGACCTGCGGCCGAGCCCACTCCTTCCTTTGTCAAAGACTTGGGAAACCCTTTGTGTCTGGGGTCCAGGCCCCTTTACTCTAGAAACGTGATGAGACTTTTCATTCCCTTCACCACACCCTTATAGTGTTCGAACATTTTTACAATGAAAATGTATTTATAAATTATTTGTATAATTTTTTTAAACACTAAAGTTAAAAAATATGTTGATAGTGTTTAAAGTCAACCCCCCAAATAAGAATGTCTAAAAGGGTGGCTAGATATAAAGTGCACCCCAATTAGTGCTCACATACTCCCTGGAACAACACTCCCGAAGTAAAGGTGGAAAACTCACAGCACACATGCTGTTTCTTCCTTCCCATGTGCACAGCAACAGTACCAGTTACTAACAAATTCCCAGCTGAAGCTGATGCTGCTGGTTCAGGGACCACACCTGTGAACCGGTGATTTCCAGCGCAGCGGTGTCCTGTCGCCCCTACCTCCCTGGGCCATGCACGTGAGACATAAAACCATATATATAAATATATGTATAAACATATACATATATATGTGTGTGTCTATACACACACATATATATAAAATCCTAGAGTTATATAAATCAATCCTATACTAAATCTCTATGTACATTACTTAATTTTTCTCTGTATGCAAATAAATCTATTTACTTAATGATCTCTCGATGTCTGTAAAGTCATTAAACAATTTCTTGTCATTGTATATGTAAGAGACTGGCTATTCACTGAGTAATATTGAAAAAAGAATATATATATTTTACCAGTAGGTTGGATGAAAATACATAATCAATGCTTTTCTAAATGAAGAATTTTGTTTGTTTGTTTTTTGAATTACAGGTGACATTTAATATCATTTTATATTGGCTTCAGGTGTACAGTGTAGTGGTTAGACAATTATATAATTTACAGAGTGATCCTCCAATAATTCTAGTGCCCACCTGGCCCCATACATAGTTATTACAATATTATTGATGATATTCTCTATGCTGTACTTTATACCCATGGCTGTTTTGTAACTACCATTTTGTACTTTTTAATCCCTTCACCTTTTCTATCCAGCCCCAACCCCTCTTCATCTGGCAGCCTTCAGCTTGTTCTCTGCATCGATGGGTCTCTTTCTGTTTTGTTTGTTAGTTTACTTGTTCTTTAGATTCCACATGTGAAATTATATGGCATTTGTCTTTTTCTGCCTGACTTATTTCACTTAACACAATACCCTCTAGGTCCATCCATGTTGCAAATTATAAGATTACTTTTTTTTTTGGCCAAGTAATATTCCATCGTGTATATGTACCACATCTTCTTTACCTACTTGTCTAGTGATTGCTTCCATATTGTGGCTATTGTAAATACTCTGCAATGAAAATAGGAGTGCGTGTATCTTTTCAAATTAGTGTTTTGGATTTCTGCAGAAAAATACCCAGAAGTGGAATTGCTGCGTCATAAAGTACTTCTATTTTTAATTTTTGAGGAACCTTCATTGTGTTTTCCATAGTGGCTGCACCAGTTTGCAGTCACACCAACAGTGCATGAGGCTTCTATTTTAAAGGAAGATTTTTCAGTAACGTCAAACTCTAGGCTTCAATGTGACTTCTGACTCATAATTCAACACCCAGTCACACCCATTCTTATGATATGGCCGAGAAAACTTGCTGTAGGAGGTAAGTAACCTTCCCCACAAAACATGGAACAAGTGTATATTTTAGCATAACTTTCCGCTTAAAAATCCTTATTCTGTGGTATTAAAAAACTGTTTTACGACTTAATGTATTTCAGTGTGAAATGGTTGCAGAAGACGCTGCTGTTTAAAATGTAATAAAACCAATTATATTAGTTTTATTTATTTACACATTTGGAAAAGAAACAAGAAATTTTTAATCCTACCCCCTTACCACATCCCAAATGAGCATTGCATTGAATTTCCTTCAATATTTTTGTGTTTGGTTTGGTTTTTACATACATGGTCCTCTGCAGGACTCCACAGAGGCTGAGGGGTCCCCAGGGACTGGGCAGCTCAGCTGGGTTTGGATCCTTCCTTGATGCTGGGAGTACTAAGCACCCACAGAGGTGCAGAGCTGGGCCAGGTGAGCTGCCCTGCTTGATTGAATAAGAAGGAGCCACGGAGCACTTCTATCCTCCTCACCCTGTCCCAGGGGGCGGAGGGGGAAGACCAGGACCACTCCACACTGTCTCATCCACCCAGTGATAAAGGTCTAGTTGCATTAAACCTCCAGCTAGGAGATGCTCCTTGTTGATCTTCAGGGAGCCAGTAGTGCAGAGCTGGGTCCCGCAGGGCAAGATACCAAATACATCCTGGAGGACTCTTCACAACGAATACAGTGTGGACTGTGCACCCTGAAGTTGTGCACCGGGTGGCCTCACAGGAACCTAGCTCTCCCCTCCAAATTAGGGAGCCATGGGAGGCTTTGGCCCAGCAACCTTAAGATGTGCTCGGGACATCCTTCATTGTCCTGCACTGATTTTCACTACCCCCTTGTCCTCCTTGCGTGGTCATGTGCACCAGTGGCCACCCCAGAGCTCGCCTCAGTTCGGTTGCTTTTACTCAAATGCTGCCCCCATGGAAAAAATAAGCTAGGGAGCAATGGAGAATATGTGCACTTATTTGCCTTACTCTTTTGACCCAAGCACACCAAGTTCCCAGTTCTTCCCCCACCCTCCCTCTCAGACTGCTTCCTCTGCTCCCTCTCTTGCAGGACCTCCTAGGGAATTTCTTGACAGCTGGAGGGAAGAAAACAATTGTGCATGTCCAGAGCCGCTCACTGCAGGAAGATGTGTGTGTGTGTGTGTGTGTGTGTGTGTGTGTGTGTGTGTGTGTTTAGGGGGTTGGTGCCCAGGGCAGAGCCAGGCTTTTGGGGGCAGGACAGGGCCAGCTCCCTGCCTGGGCCACTTAGGGTTGCTCAACATGATTCAATGGTGCAGATGGGGGTCAGGAGCCAGCGGGATGCTAAGAAAGTACGACAGGAGAGCTACAGAAAGATTTTATAGACATTAAAGATCCCAGGACCTCAAGTGCCTGGATGAGACCAGGTCATTCAGGATAAGAATCATAAAAAGAGGGGCTGGAATTGAGTTCCAAAGAGAAGTCAATGGGTTAGAGAAAGCATAGGAAAGAGGAAATAAATTACATACAGATTGTTCTCTCTGTTGGACTCTTCAAAGTCTGGTCTTTGAGGTCCAAAGGCAGCAGCGATGTGGGGTGGCCATGGGAACGGAAGTGGAGAATGCAGAGTCGGGTGAGCACTGGGAGTCCTGCTGCTGCGGGCAGGGTCAATAAAGCCTGACCTGCCGACCTGCCCTGTGCTCATCCCTACACTCCCCCCGGGGCCTCGATCCCTTCACCTCTACGATAAAGAGTGGGTCTCAGATCTACAGGCCCCTTTTCAGCCCTCAAATTCTAAGTATGAGCAGGAAGTAATGCCTGTCACCTCGTTCCTCTAAGAGGGTATCACTATCTCCAAGACACTGTGCCTGGCACCCCTGTGTCTCCCTCACTACTTCCTTCCTCCTCTCTCCCGCCTGGAGTTCGTTTCTCTCCTCATTGTCACCCTCCACCAACCACATTGTTCTCAATATGGGAACATTGGGGAATGATTGTGGGTACACAGACGCCCTCCCTAACCAATTAGTCGGCCAATTAACCGATCCATCCAAACCCAAACCTGTCATGAGCCTGGGGTTGTGCTGGGCTCTGTGGGACAGAGTGACAGCCAACTCCACATAATAAGTGACTGTCCTGTGCCTGTGGTGACCTTCCTTATTTGGAGATACTTAGTCCTCACAACAGCCCCCTAAGTTCCTTAGCCACTTAGAGAACATGAAACTAGAGAGAAAATAACTTGTTCAAATTGTTTTAGTCCGTAAGTGAGGCCATGGGATTCTACAGCAGGTGCGGGCACAGACACATGGTACCTGCCAGGGTTGGCCTAGACTCGGAAGGCCTGGGGATGGGGGTCCTGGGCAGGCTTGAGGCAAGGTGACAGGGTGGGCATGATCGGGGTGTGGGGAGCAGAGTGAGTACTGCGTGGCAGCAGCAGTGGGTTCTGAGAGGAGCCACACCCCCTGGCCCTGTCCTGGGCCTGGTCAATCCCAGGAGACCAGGTCAGTGGGACGGAGAGAGCAAGTAAGTGAAGCGGGCCCTTCACAGAGGCCTCAGAACTCCTGCCGGCCATGCAGGGTCTCGAGGGGCAGCTGGACACGGGCCTCTCTCATGGAAGCGAGTGCAGGTGTAATTCCTTGTCCCATGATTGGGATTTGGGTGAGGAACAGAGGAAAGGAATGTGCCCCAAGGGTATGCTTCCCACCTGCTTCTGCAGCAAGACCTGGGACCTGTGCAGGACGCTGAGAGGAAACAGTCTCTGTCACCAGCCCCAGGAGCAGCCTCAACGCCAGGAGGAAACATGAGGACTGAACCTGCCGGCGCTGCTGCCGGACCTGAGCGCGGCGGGACAGGGTCACGCACTCGGGTTCAAGGGTCCGATTCCCTCCATCACAGCTCAGCACAGAACCCCACCCAGCAAACCTCATGCTCAATTCCCAAAACATGCCAACCAAACACAACCAAGGGCTTGGATGTTGGGTAGAAGCCGGAGCCGCAAGGACGGGTCTTCTGGAAAGGATTCTCTCAAATAACAAAACAAAAAGCGACGATTACAAACGCAGCACACTTCAAGTCCATAGAGGCGAAACCTCTCACTGTCGTTAAAAACGAAACAAAACAAAAAAAGCAAAGCAGCCCCCGCAATTTCTTTTCTGATTTCGTACCCCACTTCCTCGATCTCCAAAGCGGCAGGTGCCCTGGCTGTTCGCAGTAACCCTCTGGCGCTGGGTCCGACCTCGATCGTGGTCACTGACCCGGAGAGTCTGCATCCTCGCGCTCGGAGTCACACAGTCGGCCCTCGGTGATCGCCCTTAATCAGTTCCACACGCCACCGCGATAAATACATTTCCGCGAAGCAGGATTCTCTATTTACTCTAAGTCGACCCTCGCCACTTCGCGCTTCGACTTTCGCGGCTTCGCTCTATATTATTTGGAAAAACCGCGATCCAGTGAGGCCGCGAAAGTCGAAGCGCTAAGTGGCGAGGGACGATGTATGCTCTCCACTACCCAAGTTTTAGAAACCCAAACATGAGCAAGAAGGTTATTAGAGAGAGGGGCTCACCCATTCCTCCTACTTCTCTTGAGGCCATGCTGGGTCACACACTGTCACCTGCTCCTTCTAGGGTGCTCAGACCTTCCCATGGACATTGGCCTATCAGGGTCTCCGATGGGACACGGCGCTGTGGAAGTCACTAGGGAAGTCTGAAGAATGCATCAAAGCAGCACACGTCAGTGTCCATCAAAAGAACCCCTTCCGGGTCCCTGTAGTGACTGAAATTGATGAGTGTGCCTACCAGTGTGTTTGCTTGAGGTGGCCTCCTTGGTCCATGCACTGCCATAAAGTAGGAATGGGCTCAATCTAGACATGTTCCCCTTGCAGCCCCTGAGGCACAAAATGCCAGTAAGAAGTGTTCTGTTGTCCTGGCCAGTTTGGCTCAGTGGTTAGAGAGTTGGCCTTCAGACGGAAGGATTGAGGGTTCGACTCCTGGTCAAGGGCACATGCCTGGGTTCCAGGTTTGATCCCTGACCTCTCACATCAAAGTCTCTCTCTCCCCCCTTCCCTTCCTTCCACTCTTTCTAAAATCAATGGAAAAGGGTGAAGATTAACAAGAAAAGTGTCCTGTCTGCCAACAAGAGAGACAGAGACTGCAGATGGCTATAGGAGGGTTCCCCAGGGGAAGACTGGCAAGTGAATGACATTAGACCAACCTGGAGCCCCAGAGGGCTAGACATGGGTCCTGACAGGACTAGACACTGACTCCGGACTGTATGTACCAGATCCTGAGCCAATTTAGACCACCAAGGACATTTTCTTAGACCAAGGGACACACCCTCATACTCAGAGTAATGGTTTGATACATAACTGGGTCAGGCGAAAGCATTGATTGTCTAAAACAGCTGGAGATAAACTATGTTGGGCTTGTTTACCTGCCTTCAGGAGTGTTTGCTCACACTCGCCACAGGAGTGCTGAGGTGTGTTCCCCCCTAGATAGATCCCTCTGCTTTTCTGGGGGTGAGGGGTGGGGAGAGAGGAGGCTCATAATGATGCATTCTTCCCATCACGAAAAGGCGATGGTATGACTATATATGATTCTTTCTTCCCTACATCACAACTTTTTCCTACCTGAGGCAGTAATTCTAGGACTGGGCTGCAACTACAATGGTCAGAAGCAGGCATGATTCCTAGGCAAGAAACTGTAAATATGCTTTTACACTTTTATGTCAGAATTCCTAAGCCCTGATGGAGTGGGTTGTGTTTTCACTCCATGGCACACATGGGGTTAACAATGTACCTACAGGGCCTAGTGGTAGAAATCGCCCATTAGTCCTGTACCAGTGGAGAGACGGGGACATAATAGCTGAGGGGAAGGGAATGAAGTCATGGGTTATGCGATGAGAGAAATCCAATATTTTTCACAGAAGGCTCTTAGCTCTATTATGCCAGATGCTTGCGGGGGTGGTGCCCTATATACCCAAGACCATTCCTTCTTTTGGAACCTGAACATCCAAGGAAGCTGCACACCTGTGTGGCCTTGGCCCAGGGGACATTTTCATCATACAATATGATGATGGACTGGACTAACCATTGATGACTAAAAGGCACTCCAGGAATGTGCCAGTTCCTCTTTCCTTTTCCTTTTCAGAGTACATCTACCATCATTGCAATATGGTCTAACACCAGCATTGTTGGTAAAATGATGATACCGGTATCAATAGTCAAACATATTGGGAAATATATTCAAACTAAAAACCTACTCTGTGTAACCCACACTCACTCCTTAAGTACTAGGTATATTCATGTTGGTACTATCACTTTATCTGTTATATAAATGCTACAGCCAATGGAGATGCTCAGGCAGGTATAATGACGTTGCCATAAGAGAACCAAGGTCAAAGACCAGACTAGGGGAGGGCAGACAGAGACTAACTTCAATCATGTGGCCAATGCTTTCATCACTTATGCCTACAGAATGAAACCCCCACGAAAAGCATGGAGGTTGAGCCTAAGTGGAATTGTTTGGTTGGTGAGCACACTGACGCGCTGGGAGGGTGAGGTGCCCTGACTCTGCAGGGAGAGGCATGGATGCTCTCCCGAGCCCTCCCAGACCTCACCCTGTGTGCATCCTTCATAATAAAACTGTCATGACAAGTATAGAACTTCCCTGAGTGCTGTGTCATTTACAGTGAACTGTCAAACGTAAGGTGTCCTGGGAACCCCCAAATTTATAGACAATATTTTGAAAATGTGGGAGGCCCAGGCGCCTCCAAGGTGTGGCTGATATCTGAAGAAAGGGCAGTCTTATAAAGGACTGTCCCTAGCTTGTGGGATGTGATAGTAACTCTGGGTGGCTCGTGTCAGAGTAGCATTGCAGTACACCCAGTTAGGGTGTACACACCTTTACCCATAAAGCAATGGTGATGGAATTTTTATGCAGTTTTCCTCTGTAAGGGGAAAGACACACACACATGTGCAGGTAGTCACACCACACCAACTCACATAGACATACTCCCCCAAACCCCATGACAGCAACGTGTACCATATAAAGGGAATACAACTGCCTGGATGGTGTGGCTCAGTGACTGAGCATCAACCCATGCACCAAGAGGTCACTGGTTCGGTTCCTAGTCAGGGCTCATGCCCAGGTTGTGGGCCCGATCCCCAGTGGGGGGCATGCAGGAGGCGGCCGATTGATGTTCTGTCTCATCAGTGTTTCTATCTATCTCTCTCTCTCTCCCTTCCTCTCTCTAAAAATCAATAAAGAAAAAAAAAAATTAAATAAATAAATAAAGGGAATACAACTGCTCAGAAGCAAGACCACAGGTCTTTATCTAGGCCGTCAATCTCTCCACTGCACCATTACTGCTCACTCCCGTCAGAAAGCTGCAGCCGGGCTGGCTCTCTAGAGTGAAGCCAGCAAAAAAACTCACCTTCTTAGCATCCGGATTTTTTTTTTTCCTCAGGAAGTGACTGACCCAGAAAATGCACAATTTTGGTCGTTGTGTGTCTCTTGAGGCCACCTGCATTTACAGAAGAGAAAGCACTATGAGTGTCAGGTCGCGCAGTGTCCTGTCTGCACAGGTCTTTTGTTCGCCTGCTGACTTCAGCAAACCAGAGGGGAAACAGTGGTCAAGGCAAGGGAAGTTATGAGCAAGAGCAGAGGACATCGATGCACGCCAGGAGGATGTGTCTCCTGAGTCTATCTTGACTGGCAACCACAGAATTCTTAAACAAAGAGGATAAATTGCTGCTGGAGAAAAGGTCCCCTCCCAGCAGTGTATACCCGATGTTCCCACATCATCAAATTTTGATCAACACTAAGAAAAGATAATGACAGCAACTTTTTTTTGGGGGGGGGGGAGGTAAAACAGTCAATTTTATTCTCCTTAAGCCACAAAATAGTCTTTGGTTGTACAAACTCCACAAGTTACAGTCTTGCAGTTAGTCACTGGCCAGAACTCCTGAAGGATCTCTTTAAAATACTAACACCCAAGTTAAAAGACTGGAAAAAGGGCGGTGTTGGAGCTGGGGGGCCCCTATCCCAAGTCCAGAGGAGGTACTCTACCCTCTAGGAGGGCACCGGGCCCAGCCACAGCCTCCTGGCCACATTGGGAGGCAGCTCCTGAACAGAGTCACCTCCTTGGGGCCCGTGGCTTCTGGCAAGGGCCTGCGACACGGTTCCAGGGACCTCAGCTCCTCAGCGAAATTCAGGCACAGGCCATCCCGGAGGTGCAGGGTGAGCGCAATCAAGGGTAGGGGACGTGGGGGCGGAGGCTCCGGTGGCCACTTCAGGGGCCCACGCTTGCTCTGTCCATCCTGGGACTTGCTGAGAACCACCTGTGTGTCACCCTGGCCGCCCTCCACAGCACACGCTTCTCTGCCTCCAGGACCTGCGTTCGGCAGGGAACAGGGGCTGCAGCTGGGGCTCTGCAGGCGCCGTCACCCCGCAGGGCACCGCTCAGCTTTGGCCGTCCGCACCGGGGCGCTGTTTCCAAGGGGCGCGGAGGACACCTCCGGGGGAGCCCTGCAGGCCTCGCTCCCAGGCTCTTCCACCTGAGCTCGCCGGGGTGAGCGTGGCCCTCTGCTGCCCGCCCGGCTTCCTCGGTGTCCTCGTTGCCCGGGGGGCCCTCGGGAATTTGATGACACTTGAGGTAGAGGTGGGGAGCGAGAAGGCAGGCTCCGCAGCGGGCGCCGAGCCACGTCCAGCACCCGCAGCTCCGCAGCGTGAGCGAGCTCCGGGAGGCAGGAGGGCGAGGCGGCTGTCCCTCAGGGAGAGGACACTGCGTGCCACGCGGCCCCCATCCCGGGCGGCAGCACCTCCAGGCGGTTCCGGTCCACGTTGGTGTTGGTCAGCTTCCCCAGGGAGCGGGCCGGATCAGCTCTCGCAGTCTTCGATGGCCGAGCCACCTCCACAGGTGGTTCTGGTCCACCTTCGGGGTGGACCGCTGCTTCTGCTGACCCAGCCTCTCGCCGCCACTGCAGCAGGTTCTGGGACAGCAGCAGGTCGGTGGGCAGCGCCAGCCCCCAGCTCCGCGGGCAGCTCTCCGGCCGGTTCCCCAGCACGTCGAGGCACACCCGGCCCGCAGGCTCCGAGCTCCAAGGCAGTGTCCACAGCTGGTTCCGGTCCAGCCGCAGCTCACGCAGGTTGGGCAGAGACCCGAGGCTGTCACCCGAGGGTTTCAGGCAGCGCTTCCACATCATCGCCTCCCAGATCCAAACGTCAAGAACGCAGGCAGGGGCCTGAGCAGGTTCGACCGGAGCTCCAGGGTCACCACGTTGGCGAAGTTGCCCAGGTGCCTGGGCAGCCCTTGCAAGGACAGTCATTCAGGGCCAGGTGGCCAAGCTGAACGGAGCCTTCGGGAGCCTGCACAAGGGATTCCCGCCTTAGCGCGCAGTCTCCAGGGCCTCGCAAAACTTGATGCTCTCGGCCATCTCGGGCATGTGTTCCTAGAAAGGTCTCCGCCAGTTGCATGAACTTGGCCCCCTCCGGGGACAGCCGCTGGATCTCGTTGTCACTCGGGCCCAGCTTCAGCAGCCAAAAGAAGGGCTTGGGCAGGGGCTAGACGGTTTGGCGTCGAGGCACAGCTCCTCCAGCCGAGGCCGTAGAGCTCCCGGGGGCGGCCTGCAGAGGGGGTGCCTCTTTCCCACCGGCTGCCGCGCCACTGGGGGGCGCCACTGGGGGGTGCGCGGTGCAGAGGGGCGAAAGCGCTGCTCTGGCTCGGCCCTCTGGAGCGCGGGGCGCCTGGGCAAGAAGGATGGGGCAGGGGCGGCCCGGGCTCGGCAGTGCCAGGCCCCGCTCAGACTCGGAGGCTCAGAATCCCGGAAAATCGGTGGCCGGAGGCGGGTGGGGGGAGGGAGAGGCGGGCACTCACTCTCGGGAGGCGGCCCCCCTCCTGCCGGCCCTCCCGCGGGTCTGCCATTGTGAGGCAGTCGCTTCCACCGCTGCGGAGCGCAGGGCTGCCCCCGGGGGAAGAACATTTCTATCTCAGAGTCAGTCTTACCAGGGCGTTGGACGCTCCCCACCCCGCCCTCCCCCCACCTCTGCCCTGCCCGCTGGTCCTCTGGGGGAAGTAGGAGGATGCAGATGAACTTTCCGTCCGTTGCTGGTCCTACTCTCATCCAGCTATGCAAGGGTTTAAAAAAGGGTGTTGGACACCAGGCTAATAACCAGCTGGAATATGAGTGTTCATCTGCCACGGTCCCTAAGCTGTGTATCTCCCAGGATTTCTAGGGTGTGTGGTGAGAATACCATCACAGCATTAAAAGAACTCCTCCATCTTATTTGTTTTCCATCAAATGCTAAGGAAAACCCGAGCAATGACTGAGGTTAACCGGTTGCCCTCCTGTTGCCTCCAAACTCTCAGAATCTGCGAGCTAAGCAGAAACACCTAAACTTTCTATGTGTTTTTCACACATCCTCCGGAATGATTAAAATGAAGCCACAAAATACCAGTTGTGGGTGAAGCTGGGAGCTCCAAACTCTCCCACGGTAGGTGTGAGCCTCAGATGTGCACTCCATTCAGAAAATTCTGAATATAAACATCCCTATGTCCCAGTTATTTCTCCTACAGAAAAATTCAACAGAAATTCACGCATATGTTCCCCAGAAGACATTTACAAGAAGTACCTAGCAGCACTATTCTTAATTTCCCCAAACTGTAAGCTACCCAAATCCTCATAACAGCAAAATGTGTAAACATATTCCAGTCTATTTCGACAAGTGCATGAGATACCTTTATAGGGAAGAATGAGCCTTTAAAATATACAACAATAGAAGTGAATCTTGCAAACAGTAGTTTGAATGAAGACAGACACAAAAGGAGTCAGTGGTTACTTTGGGGGGAAGGGTTGATTGTTCCTTACAGGAAGGAAGTCTGAAGGGACTTTTGGGGTGCTGGGTTCCAATAATGTATTTTCGTTTTTGTTTTTTTAAATCTAGGGTAAGTTTACATAGTTTGTGAAAATTTATTGAGCTGTTCAATTATGATATTAAAGGTTTGTTTTTTAAAATAAAATAAAATAAAATAAAAGACTTCTGTCTTTTACAAAAAAAAAGGTTTTTGTTTTTTTTTTTTGGTACCTTTATAATACATCAATTAAAAGTTTTTTAAAAAGAAACTATATGTTTCAAACATATTATGAAAATCTCAGCACTGATGCGTGGTTGCAGACAGGGTAGTTGAGTAACCTATCACAAACCCTAACTCACACCTCCATACCCAAGTGCAGGGACTTTTAGAGTAACTATTACATGGCACCAAAAGCCCCAGATTGCCGCAGGAACCTCCTAACTTTCACACCCACTGAATCTCATGGTCAGCATGACCCCAAAGCAGGATTGTCTAGCATTCACTCTGAATCCTTAGATACAGACAAAAGAATATCTTAAGCACATGAAAAGCATAATTCTTGGGGCACTAAAAATATCTACTGAGGCCTGGCCGGTTTGACTCAGCAGTTAGAGCGTCGGCCTGAGGACCAAAGGGTTATTGGTTTGATTTCTCGGTCATATATCTGGGTTGCAGGTTCCATCCCTGGTCCCAGTCAGGGTTGTGTGGGAGGCAACCAATCGTTATCTCTCTCTCACATCAATGTTTTTCTCTCTCTTTCCTTCCCTCCTTTCCATTCTAAAAAAATATATCCATGGAAAAATGTCCTCCAGTGAGGATTAACAACAACAAAAAATATCTATTGGATTTTATTTCTTTGTCAACTCTCTTCTCCACCTGTTAGACATCAATTCTTCATGATTTTATCCACATTTATTGAGCAGATTGTGTGCATGCCTGCTGCCCTTCGCAGGAGTCCTCACACATACAGAAAACGAGAACACAATAATGCAGTGCTGGAGGCTGTATTCGTTTCTTCCTCCTTCCTCCATTTCTCCTCCTTCCTTAATTAGAGCATCCTAATTTTTTCCAGGACAGTGATGTGCTCATGTAAAGTGAGTGCTGACATGACTAAATTAATTTAGTCACTTATGATGTCAAGAGAAAATAATTTGTTTGCTTTTCCCTTCCATAGAAACATGTTCAAATATGAGTGGACACGTGCTTTTACAAAAGGTACATCTGTAATCCATCCTATTCTATAACGCAACTGCAATAAAAGGAAGGAAGTGAGGTTTGCAATCAACTAAATATAAGGTCCAGATAACCTTATATTTAGAGGATAAGAGCCCATGGATTTACTGATCACTAGAAAGTTGCCCATCTTCTTCTGTCACATTAGAAATCCAAGTGCTTGAGATTCTCTAATTGTTAGAATTATAAATATCTTAAGTACTTTGAAAAGTACATGTAGAATTAAAAACATTGTCAAACAGCCCTGGCCAATGTGGCTCATTTGGTTGAAGTATCATCCTGATACATCAAGTTCATGGGTTTGATCCCTAGTCAGGGTATACATGGGAGGTAACTGATCAATGTTTTCTCTCTCTCTCTCTCTCTCTCTCTCTCTCATTTCCTCCCTTCTTCTGTCTAAGATCAATTTAAGAAAACATCCCTCATTTTGGTTTTAAATGTGTACACAACCACTGAAATGGCTGTAATAGACAATATCAAGTGATGACGTGGATGTGGAAAAAACAGGAAGCTTATACATTGCTGGTGGGAATGTAAAATGGTGCAGCCACTTTGGAAAACCGTTCGGCAGTTTCTTCAAGAGCTAAACACATTTTGCGCTATGATACAGCCATCCCACTTCCGGTGTTTACCCCCACTCCCAAATGGAGATATAGATCCACACAAACACGTGTAGGCAAGTGTTCGTAGCAATGCTATTCATAATAGCCACAAAGTGGAACCAATCTAAAGGTCCATCAACTGGCGAATGGAGAAACAAATGTGATGTAGCCATACGACGGAATATTGCCCAACAAGAAAGAGGAACGACATACTGAGATAAGCTGGGACGTGGATGAAACTCAGACACACTTTGCTAAGTGAAGGACGTCAGATGTTAAAAGAATGATTCCATTTATTTGGAATGTCCAGAAAAGGCTAATCTATAGAGCCCCAAAGCTGCCCCGGGCTAGTGGTGGGAGTGGGGAATGACTACAAATAGGAATAAAGGAATTTCTTGGGGCAGGAGAAATGTTCTAAAACCAGAGCATGGTGATAGTTTCACAACTCAATAAATCTACCAACAATTATTAAACTTAAAATGGGTGGATATTATGGGATGTAAATTATACCTGAATAAAGTAGTTAAAGAAAGAGTGAAGTAGTTAAAGAAAGAAAAAAAGACTGGACTAAACGTTAAACTATAGGATGGGAGTACGTTTTAGTTTCAAATAGCCTGGGGTCACAGAGGAAATCTCCTCTACCTTGAATTTGTCAAATTGACGGAACACTGCTTAAAAATAACTTGTTTAACATGAGACACAAAATATTCAGCATCCCCAAAAAGAAAAAACTAAAAATAGACCAACCTCAGTATAGATTCAAGTCGCAAGGTGAACGGTGTGTCACCACAAGGGGGCGGCATCCCTCCACCTCTCCCTCCCAACTTGAACCAAGAACTGCTAGGCTGCCACTGCATTATCCTACATTCAACCCACTCTAAACATGAAGGGGGAAAGGTCAAGTTTGTAAAAAGAAACTCACATGAATACTCGGAGGGCCATGTTTCATAATAAAAGTAGGAATATCATACTTGGACCAATAATGCAAGCAGTCAGCAAACTTTTTCTATAAAGGGACATAGAAAATCTCTTACATATTCGCCTGTTTTGTTTTTGCTTTTACAATTCTTTAAAAATATAAAAATCATTCTTAGCTTAAGGCTGTACAAAAAACAAGCAGTTTTCTGTTCCCTTGGGTGGAGTATTAATGTTCCATTGAAACGCTAAGCAACAGATGAGGAATTCTACCCGCATTTCACACTCTTTTGGTCAAAGGTAAAAATGTAACTTTGGTTTTAAAATATTCACCACAGCCCTGGCCAGTTTTGCTAAGTGGTTAGAGCATCAGCCTGTGGACTGAAGGGTCTTGAGTTTGATTCCTGATCAAGGGCACATACCTGGGTTGCAGGTTCAATCCCCGGCCCTGGTTTGGGAGGCAATCAGTCAATATGTCTCTTTCACATCAATGTTTCTCTCTCTCTCTCCCACTCTATCTGAAAATCAATTTAAAAAAATCCTCAGGTGAGGCTTAACAATTATATATATATATATATATATATATATATATATATATACACACACACATATATATATACACATATATATTTATATAATTATATATAATTATTTTTTTAATCCATCAACAGAGATGGTTTGAAAAGAGACTGGGGTGAGTAAATCTGGGCTCCTCCAGGACTGGTGATGATAAAATTACATCTCTTTGATTCTATAGCCTCCCACTTTTCATTTAAAGAAAAAGCAATCAACATTGTTATAGCTACTGCAGTTCATGTGAACACTGAGAAGGGGGAAAAAAAAGTAGCAGCGTCTGCCACCTGGAGGCCGGCTTGGAGCTCACAGCCAGGCCATGTGGCTCTCCCTCTGGACATAAACCATCCCCGACAACAGCAACCTCAGGTGGGGTCCCTCTGAATCCATATTCGTGTGAGACGAAACAAGACCACTTCAGAATTTGATCTGAGCACAGACAAAAACGAAGTACTGTGTATCCACAAAATACCAAGTAGCCTGTGCCCCGTCTAAAAACAGTGACTCTGCCCTGGCCGGTTTGGCTCAGCGGTTGGAGCATCGGCCTGCGGTACAGAGAGACCCGGATTCGGTTCCCGCTAAGGGCACGTACCTCGGTTGCAGTTTGTCCCTGGCCCTGGTCGGTTGTGCGGGTGGCAGCCACTCGATGTGTCCCTTCACATAGATGTTTCTCTCTCTCTCTCTCCCTCTCTCTCCCTCCTGCTCTATCTGAACAAAAAATGGAAAAATGTCCTCGGGTGAGGATAAAAAAATAAAATAAATAAATAAAAACAGTGACTCTATCTTTGTTGTAGTCAGCCCTCCCTTAGAGGTAGGATTGATTGAGCTACCCAATCATAAACTTGCCCTCACATTCTGACAGCATCCAACCAACAGCAACCTTCTGCTTCTTTAGACTGTCCCCCAAACCACCTACCCAAAGCCTGTCCCATGAAAGTTTCTAACACCCTCTTATTGAGACAGCTCCCCAACATTCTCCCTCGCTACAATGAGTAATAAAACCAACTGGTTTACCTTCAGGTGTGTCCCTGGTGGTCTTTGGCTGGAGTGGACTAACAACATGTAAATACCATGTTCTCTCCACCGCTACCCTCCCACCCAACACGCCCCTACCAGGAGCTCCTCACTACACACTGTTAGAGAGAACTGTACTAGAGAACCAGGAATACTAAAATGCTGGTCGTTTCTGAGATCCTCTAAAAATACCGAACAGCAAATGACATGCTAGATAAAGGTCTCTCAAAAGTACTGCAAAAGTAGGAAATGTAGAAAAGCCAAAAGAATCATTAAAAATAAAATTTAAGCCCTGCCCGATTTGGCTCAGTGGTTGGAGTGTTGGCCCGCAGACCAGAGAGACCCAGGTTCGGTTTCTGCTAAGCCTTAGCGGCTAAGGGCACGTACCTCGGTTGCATTTTGTCCCCGGCCCCAGTTGGGGTCGTGTGGGTGGCAAGCACTCGATGTGTCCCTCTCACATTAATGTTTCTCTCTCTCTCTTCCTCCCTCTCTCCCTCCCGCTCTATCTGAAGATAAATGCAAAAGTGTCCTTGGGTGAGGATTAAATAAATAAATAAATAAATAAATAAGAATAAAATTTAATAATTTTCTCAATTATAATTAAAATAGTTTACAATGCTTATACTACATGTTCAGAAAAATACTTTGACAAGAAAGGGTTGAAAACAACATAAAAGATCATTAAATATTAAAATTAAAACATTTTCAGCTACTTTTTAAAAAATGTTTTCTTTATTGATTTTAGAGAGAGAGGAAGGGAGAGGGAGAGAGAGATAGCAACATCGATGAGAGAGAACATCAACTGGCCACCTCCTGTGTGCTCCCCACTGGGAATTGGGCCCACAACCTGGGCACGTGCCCTGACTGGGAATCGAACCGTGACCTCTTGGTGTATGGTTCGACGCTCAGCCAGTGAGACACACCAGCCAGGCTTCAGCTATTTCTTTTTAACTAGAAAGTTCTTAATTTTCAGATGGCCATCTGCCTACTAAAATAACAAAGTAGATCCCATTTCTGTAATAATATAGAAGCGTGGGCAAAGCAAATATTTGGCATTTACAAATTTTAGGTCTAGAAAGAACTTTCCTTTTTCAAGGTAAGTGATAATGCATTTCGCATAAAACATTAACAAGTCCCATATACGTATAATCCTTCCGTTTCCTCAATCATAGCAGCATGACATGTTCTACATTCTCAAGGTAACCAGGTTTCCAGCGCCCAGGGTCCCCTGAGTCCAGGGAAGTGAAATTCTAATAACCAATAGTTATATTGTCACCAATGTGTTTCGTCAGAGAGGTGACTAGCTTGCTCATATTCTAGGATGCTTGGAGCAAGTCCTAGAATGGGTCAAGGGCACCACGGGGCCCTAACTGGTGAACATTCACAGTCATTGACTTCTGGAGACAGCACCCAGGGGGCGAGGCCCTGGGCATTCACTCCCTCTGTGTTTGACACTACGGGTGATGGTACAATGAGCTGGGGCACCCAGGGGCCTCTTATGAAGTGGGGCACCCAATACATAGCTTCTGCTAAAACTTTTGGAATTAAGTTTAATAATATTGATGACATGTTTCTATAAGTTTATTGACACTTGTCCAATATTTAGGGCAACAAAGCAGGTAAAGTGAATTGAAATTCCTTTCTAAAAATCCCATCAGGTTCACCCTTCAGAAGTATCACCTTACGCAGTGGTTCTCAGCCTTCCTAATGCCGCCACCATTTAATACGGTTCCTCATGCTACGGTGACCCCCAACCATAAAATTATTTTTGTTGCTACTTTATAACTGTAATTTTGCTACTGTTATGTCCTAGGTGACCCCTGTGAAAGGGTTGTTCGACCCCCAAAGGGGTCGCAACCCACAGGTTGAGAATCGCTGCCTTAGAGGCTGGTTCAGTATGGCACTTTCCACAGAGATGGGCCATCTGATCAGCACAACTGGATTGCTCGTGTCAATAATCACTACTGGCACCTGCTCACCAACCTTCTCTTGGACACATTAACTTGGTCACTTTCCACGGTCTGTGTGCTGAATTCACAGGTGGCTGCTTTAATTCCCAGGTTTTGGGGCTAAACAGAAAAGAAACACTTGATTATAGTAAGTTTTTCCCATCTGAAGTAGATGAGATCTAGCCCATTATTTACCAAAGTCTAACAGAAGGAGGAGGAAAATTTAAACAAGTTTAGAAAGAAGTTAACGTTAAGTGAATATTCGAGGCAAATGTCGACTTGCCTCTCTGGACCTTCAAGAGGTGCAGCCAATGCATCAATCGCAGGCTGAGTCAGCTGTCGAGCAGCTCACAGGGCTGATGACAATGCACAAGGACGAGGGTACTACCAGGGAGGAGCAGGATGCCATGAGCGATACAGGCTGGAAGACGTCCGCGGGAGGGCGCAGGAGCCCTGGAAAGAACAGCTCCCGGTGAGCCCACAGCTGGGAGCCTTCCAGGAGGGAGGTCTTGGTGAGTGAAGGTGAGGTCAGAGGGGGAAGCAGAAAACACAAAACTGGTTTCCCAAAAACAAGCAGTAACAAACAACAAGACAAGACTTTTTGCTGAAAATATTTCCCTACAGATTATAAAGCCTGTCTCAATCTGGTTTAAATCAATTTCTAAGTCAGCTGGAGTACTGCAAGGGGAATAAAAAAGCCAGCCGGCCTGGTAGGTGGATCGCCTCTGCTTGTATAAACCGGTGTCAGGTGCTTTTCTCTAAACCCCTTTCTGCCTGGCTCACATAAATGCCTGTTAATGAGATAAGCTTCAATGAAAAACCCTGGGAAAACACACACTCAAGAAATTTATAGCACCGCTATGAAGAACCATGCTTATTTCTATTAAATTCCCCTGCCTCAACCTACCTATAAGACACCTTTATTTCTTTGTTGTTGTTTTTTATCCTTACCCAAGGACAGTTTTCCATTTTTTGTTCAGATAGAGTGGGAGGGAGAGAGAAAGAAACATCGACGTGAAAGGGACACATCGAGTGGTTGCCACCCACACGACCCAACCAGGGCCGAGGACAAACTGCAACTGAGGTACGTGCCCTCAGTGGGAACCAAACCCAGGTCTCTCTCCGCAGGCCGACGCTCTAACCGCTGAGCCAAACCGGCCAGGGCAAGACACCTTTATTTCTAAACATGGTTCTGCTCAACCCAAACTGGATGACCATTGACTTGACCCTTAGACACCTGTTACCTTGAGTGACCTTGTACAGGTTTACTCTAGCAACAAAGATCAGAGTCTACTTGCTACAAAGAACCAACCACCTTCGGAAGGAGCATAAAGGAGTCTGTTCAGACTGCTAGTATAAATCTTTATTTTGTCTCTTTTTTTTGCCTCATTCTAGACACGAACTGCTCAAAAGTGGGAACCGCATCTTACTCGCATTTTGGCACTATAGAGTCTAGCACGTATTGGGTATTCCAGCTGCTGAGTGGACCGGGCTGCGAACAGGCCACCTCATCTGATTCCGCACAGCTCACAGAGCCAGGCTTTCGGGCTAGGAACTCTTCCCGAAGCCACAGAGGCGATTGGTGGGGGGACCACTGCGAATACAGCCTGCGCACCGAACCACAGCCCTGAGCTGCGTGGAGCCCATCCCTTCACGTTTAACTCAGGAAGGAGGAGCTACGGGCTGGTGACCTTCCCAAGTGAGTCCACCAGATCGAACCAATGCTCACATAACAGCAACAAAGCAAAACGAAACATTGCTTCTTCGTGGTAGTGAACGCATTTAAAGAAATAAAGCCTACTCATTCATGCTGCCGTTACCACAGGACAGTCCCTCCCATTCCAGCCTGGAGTTACAGGACAGAAAACAATGCCCGCAGTGGGCAGCACTCACAGGGCACCCGTGCCGGGGTCCCAGCGCGAGGGCAGCCCAGGCTCTCTGTGCCCCGGAGCACTGCCTCAGGGCCTTGCCACAGGCCAACGCTGACAGCCGAGTGTTAGGTAAAGGAAGGAACCTTCCGAGACGGAAAAGCACCACTGCAGAGAAAAACTGATGTGAGCTGCAGTTACATCCAAAGGAGACCTCACTTCTGAAGGAATACCAATACCATAGCCCCTTCAGCCTTGTATTTATATTGTGTCCCCAAGATCAAGAGATAAAAACAAAGAGCCTTAAAGACTCCTTCCACCAAGGAGCCAAAGGCAGGAGGCCGATGCTGGTCCTGAGAGAGGATATTTCAGCGGAAGGAGGTGGCGGTCGCCCGTTCTCTGGGTGCAGTCCCCCACCCAGAGGTCTGCTGTCCTTTTTGGTTTCACCGAAAAGGTTGTCTTTAGTCACAACTCTGAAAAACCCAATTTTATAATTTTCACATTTTCCATGTTTGGAAGCCTACACACCACGTCACCCTTGGTTATTTTGAGGGCACGGGAATGCTCAGTGTCCACTGCTTACACCTCGGCTGTTTGAATTCATACCTGTCATTTTCTTTTGATTCGTAAGAAGACACACAAAAGCCAATATTCTTTCTAGTGGGTTGGGCTACTTATCAATGAAAAAGTTGAACCCTGGCCGGCTTGGCTCAGCGGTTAGAGCATCGTCCTGCGGTCCGGAGAGACCTGGGTTCGGTTCCCACTAAGGGCACGTACCTCGGTTGCAGTTTGTCCCCAGCCCTGGTTGGGTCTTGTGGGTGGCGACCACTCGATGTGTCCCTTTCACGTCGATGTTTCTCTCTCTCTTTCTCCCACTCTATCCGAACAAAATATCAAAAAATGTCCTCGGGTGAGGATAAAAAAAAAAAAAGAAAGAGAAAGTTGACCCGTTCGGCCCGGATGAAGCGAGGACTCAGAGCTGGTGTGTGCCGGGGACAGAGCTGTGCGGGGAAGATGAGTGAGTCCTGGAGGGGGTGAGGGGAGCGCAGCCGTGTGAACGTGCGCAGGACCGTGGGACAGAACACTTACAAGGGTTACAGTTATGTTTGGTATATTTTACCACAGGAAAATAAAATAAAGATGAAGGCAGTATTTAGAAAGTGAATTACAGAGGGAAGGGGGATGGAGCGGGACGAGATAAACCAAAGAACTTATCCGCATATATGCACAACCAATGGACACAGATGGGAAGGCGGGAGGTCAGTGGGGACATCTGTAATACTTCCACCAATAAAGATTTTTTTGAAAGTGAATTATACACTGGTGGCTATGAGGTTGGACTAAAGCCTAAAAGCAGCACCTACAGCGGGGAATACACTCTCAACCATGGGCATTTTACACACACTGAGCTCTTTATCACAAGTCTCCATTTGCTATGAACACCCCCTCCCCGTTTGTCACCCCAACATCCCTTTCCCCTTCACAAAGAACCTCCTGGTATGTTACATTACTGTTAATTCGGCAAACATGACTCAATATGCATTTCTAGAGTTACAATAAATTAAACCAAGAATCTAGATAGAATAGCACAAACTGTTTTTTTTTGTCCACAAATAAACACCAAGTACGACTATGTGTCAGGCTTTAGGGACAATGGCCGATACGCGGACACGATTCTGCCCCGCTCACATTCCAGGGAGGAAAGCAGCCGGCTCCTGCACTGAGCTCACCGCTGCCACAAAGCCGACGGGGCGAAGGAGCCAGCTCCAGGGTGACAGAGATGTTCAGACACCACAAAGGAGGTGAACGAGGCGAAGCCATTTCTGGTATTCAGGTTTATCACTGATAATACATTTCACCTACCGACTGTGTAACTTTCCCCGGTATTCTCCTTCTCTTTCCAATGCTTTTTTCTCTCCATCAAGATTGCTTATAATACGCTGCTCATGTTTATGTGGACATTTCAGAATGATCACAAAGGCATCTGACGTAACAGGTGAATGCAGGAAACACAGTAATGCAGAAATCGGAGACTCTCTCAAAGCGAGCGCTTTTCATGCATGCATTCCATAAATAAGTTACATCGTGGATGAACCTTGAGGACGTGACGCTAATGCAATAAGCCAGTCACACAAAACACACCAATACTGTATGATTCTGCTTATGAGGTACTTAGAACAGTCATATTCACAGAGACAGAAAGGAGACAGGGGGATGCCAGGAGCTGGGGGGAAAGGAATGGGGAGTCACTGTATAAGGGGGACAGAGTTTCAGTTTCACAAGATGAATTCTGGAGATGGGTGGTGGTAACAGTTGCACAACAGTGTGAATATGCTTTAAACCACTGAACTGTAGCCTGGCCGCTGTGGCTCAGTGGTTGAACATTGACCCATGCACCAAGAGGTCACGGGTTCGATTCCCGGTCAGGGCACATGCCCAGGTTGTGGACCTAATCCCCAGTGGGGGGCGTGTAGGAGGCAGCCAATCGATGTTCTCTCTCATTGATGTTTCTCTCTCTCCATTCCTCTCTCTCTAAAAATCAATAAAGAAAAAAAAATTTTTAATAAATAAATAAACCACTGAACTGTACACTTAAAAATGGTTAAGATGATACATTTTGTTATGTATCGTTTCTACATAAAAAAAAAAAAATTGAAAAGAAAGAAACCACCAAAGAGTTCTTCACTTCTGGAGAAAGCATTTAAGAATAAAATGTGATATCTGGAATTAGCCTCAAAATAATTGGGCTGTGAACGGGGATGTGGATAAAACAGAACCTCCCCTCTCGTTCCCCTCACCTGTCCGGATTCCCAGGCTCCAGCAGGACAGGGCTGGCTGCTCCCCAGACAGAGACACACTCTGTGGACCTACGCTCTCTAGACCCTCACTTTGTTCTCAGTTTGAAGATCAGTGCTGGGTTAATATGGTGACATTATGATTTTAACTCCAAATCTCATCAAGAATATGTACCCCTGCAGAACTGGTACCCAATCTCGTGAGCACAGTAGGTTCTTAAATATTAGTGGCTGTGTCCAGTTCCTCACGTAAGGGCTTACACACACACGCACAGCATTTCACAAAGGGAGGGGTATCTCACAAATGTAAGATGGAGTTTTCACATCTGGGAACAGGGGATGCACAAACGAGTCAGAGCCTGGTAGAAGCAGAAGAAATGAAGACAGCGGTTCTCAGCCAGAGGTAGTACCTGCAGTCTTTGGAAACAGGCAGAGGTGATTGATTGATTGATTTTAAAATGTTTTTCCTTATTGATTTTAGAGAGAGAGAAAGGGAGAGAGAGAGAGAGAAACATCGATGAGAGAGAACATCGATTGGCCGCCTCCTGCATGCCCCTCACTGGGGATTAGGTCCACAACCTGGGCATGTGCCCTGACCGGGAATCGAACCCGTGACCTCTTGGTGCATGGGTCAATGCTCAACCACTGAGCCACACCAGCTGGGCCAGAGGCGATTTTATTTGCACAACCCACTAGAGAACACTATAGCATATTCTGTGCTAGGGCCAGGTATGCTGAACACAGGACAATCCCACAAAAAGACCTTTTACATCTAAAATACCAAATACCTTATTAATGTTAAGACATTTTTCTAGAATTTATAAAAATAAAAAAATTAAGAAAACTTTAAATACATAAATAAAATACCAAATACCACTGAGTTTTATTCCGTATGCAGAAACCAAGGTTTTTCACTGGATAGTAGAAATAACTAAGGACTCCTGATTTCTTGTGTAATTATTCTGATGGGTAATCTAGCTACACATTTAAACAGCCCTTATAAGTCAAGAATTCATCAAAAGTAGACAAAGTACCCTGCGATGATCTTTTCAGTTCTCAAGACCTGCAATTAAATGAATCCAAATTAAAATCTGACACTGGTTAGTCAGAGAGATGCAAATTAAAACCACAATGAGATATCACCTCGCACCTGTCAGAATGGCCGTCAGCAATATATCAACGAGTGTTGACCGAGCGCAGAGAAAAGGGAATCGTCATGTACTGTTGGAGGGATTGCAGACTGGCGTGGACACTACGAAAAACAGTGTGGAGTTACTTCAAAAAATTAAAAATGGAAGTGTGTCTTATGACTTAGTGATTCCTATTCTGGATACATATCCAAAGAACACTGAAACCCAAATTCAAAAGAATACATGCACCCCAATCTTCATTGCAGCTATTTACAATAGACAAGATCTGGAAGTAACCCAGGTGCCCATCAATAGACGAGCTGGTGAAAAAGCTGTAGTACACACATACAATGGAATATTCCTCACCCATAAAAAAGAATAAGATCTTGCCCTGGCTGGTTTGGCTCAGCGGTTAGAGCGTCGGCCTGTGGTCCAGAGAGACCCAGGTTCGGTTCCAGCTAAGGGCATGTACCTCGGTTGCAGTTTGTCCCCAGCCCTGGTTGGGTTGTGTGGGCAGCAACCACTCGATGTATCCCTTTCACGTCAATGTTTCTCTCTCTCTGTCTCTCTCTCTCTCTCTGTCTCTCTCTCTCTCTCTCTCTCTCTCTCTCTCTCTCTCTCTGTCTCTCTCTCTTTCTCTCTCTCTCTTTCCCACTCTATCTGGACAAAAAATGGAAAAATGCCCTCGGGTGAGGATTTAAAAAAAAAAAGAATGAGATCTTACCATTTGCAAGAGCATGGATGGACCTAGAGAATATTATGCTAAGTGAAATAAGTCAGTGAGAGAAAGACAAATACCACATGACTTCACTTACATGTGGACTCTAAACAACAAAATAAATGAACAAACAAAACACAAACAGACTCATACATACAAAGAACAGACTGATGGTTGCCAGAGGTGGGGAGAAGTTGGGGAACTGGGTGAAAAAGGTGAAGGGATTAAGGGGTACACATTGGTTATTACAGAGTAGTCACAGGAATGTAAAGTACAGCATTGTTATTACAATATTGTAATAGCTATGGGGTCAGGTGGGTACTGGAAATATTGGGGGGCCCACTTTGTAAAGTGTATCATTGTCTAACCACTATGCTCTTTGCCTGGAACCAGTACAGAATAATATTGAATGTCAACTGTAATTGAAAAAGTCTGAACGGAAGGACTGGATGGGGCTCTCTGGGAAACACAGATGAGGGTGGACCGGAAGCAGTCTGCAGAGATCAGTGACGCCATAGCCCCAAGACGAGTTACGGAGCAGACCCCCCAGTCCCAGGCTGAGACGGGGGAGCCTGGGGGGAAGCCCCAGCTCCTTGCAGAGGCAGCTCGGAGCAAGCAGCCCCCTGAGGCTGCCACGCCCAGTGCAGCCCCAGACACGGCCGCTGAGGAGAAGAGGAGCTGGGCAGCCGGGGGCAGCGCAGCTTGTGATTTCCGATTCAGTTAGACCAGAGCTGATAAGAATGGCCACACTGCCCGCCCCTGCTACATCCTGAGCCTGCGGGGGCTGAATTCTTGGTCCTTATTCATTTCTCCCTTCCTTCCTTCCTTCCTTCCTTCCTTCCTTCCTTCCTTCCTTCCTTCCTTCCTTCCTCCCTCCCTCCCTCCCTCCCTCCCTCCCTCCCTCCCTCCCTCCCTCCCTCCATTTGCCCATTCATCCATTCACTTTATTTAATGAGTCAAGCATTCTCTTGTCCTGCGATGAGTAGAATAACGAACAAGATCCAGTCTCTGCTTTCCCAGAAGTCACTGTGGAAGCCTCGAGGGGCGAGGCAGACGTGACCTAAGAACTCTGATGCAAAGATGCAAAATCGAATGTGATTCCAGTCACATGCAGGGACAGAAGAGTACATATGGGAGGGAAGCAGAGCCATTAGAGTAAATTATTTCAATTTCTGGAGCCATTTTTTTTTTTTTTTTACCAAATGTCCTCTTCTGGGAAATGAGGGGATGAAACAAAATGCATGTAAGCCCTTGCAGAAAAAAACGACTTCTCCTTTGGTTGCAAGTGACAAACCCCTAATTCAAACAGGCTTAAACATGGGGGTGGGGGGGAATGTATTGGATCGCAGAATTGAACAATTTAAGAGTAGGTCTAGGCTTCTGGGTTTCAGGCATAGCTGAATCCAGACGTTCGGACTATGCTGTCTGCAATCTGTCTCTCTCCATGTACCCATTAGGCCACGTTGATGAGAGCAGAGACATCTGTGAGCTTTACAAAGGTCTAGAAAAGTGTTGAAAATTCCCCCAAATATTGCTTGACTTCAAAATGTGAGAAAAAGAAAGAATATGACAAGCTAGCAGACATGTCACCTTGGAGGCAATCTGCTCCCCAGCACCGCTCTCTCCTGATGGCCAAGGTCAGCAGTTGCTTTTCCACCCTCCGCATCCGTGTCCTCTCTGCCATCTTTGACGGTGTTGACCGTCATCTCCTTGCCTCTCTCTCCTCCCCAGCTTCTGTGGCACTCTATTTTTCCTCCTGCCACTCTGACTTCTTTCTTTGCTCTTCTCTGCTGATCGGAAGGATGACGAAGAGTGAGCCAGGAGAAGGGCTGGAAGGAGAATCCCGCAGCAGCGGTGGAGACTGAGGAACTACAGTCTTTCAGGACTTCTGGGAGGAGACAGAGTGACGGGATAAAGCCCAAGGTTGGAGATCAAAGGACCAGATCAAGAAGGTCCTTACAGGTTACACTAAGGAGTTTGGCCCTTCTCGTGAAGGTGGTGGGGAAACGCTGAAAGTGCAATGTGATCGGAGACCTCTGGCTGCCTGGTGGACACAGCATTAGAGGGAGACACCATTTAGGAGAAAGACCATGGTGGCCCGATGAAGCAGTGATGGGTGGGAAAGGGGGTCGATTCATGAGATTTGACAGGACTTGGTGCTGTTTAGATGTCAGAGGTGAGGGACAGGTGCTCAGGCTGGCTCTCAGATTTCTGATTCTGAGGTGAGGGACAGAAAGTGGGTTTAGAGGGGGCGATGATGAGCCAGAATCGTACACACTGCGCTGGAGGTGCGCGAGGGCCATCTGGATGATGATGGAGGTGGGTGTGCGTGGTGTGTCTGGAGCTGGGGAGAGGTCAGGGCTCCCAGCATCTCTGCCCAGTCAGCAGCAGGGGGACCTCCTGGGGTGCCTACCTCCGCCTGATTGGAAAAAAGAACCTCTGGCCATGGCTGACCACAGAGCAGCCTCAGGATGTGTTCTGGGAGGAGCTTCGAGGCATGTGGGGAAGGGGAAGGGGAAGGGGAAGGAAGGGGAGGGGACAGAGCCAGGCCCGTTCAACACTGGGCTTGTCTCTGCAGCTCTGGAGACGGCAGTTGAGACTGCAGACGCCAGTCTGGGCTCCTCGAAGACATCAGGTTCTTTGGGGCTGCAGCCTCCCTGGGCGGCACTGTGGGGAGCTACTCGGCCGAAGGACTCGGGGTGCTGAGCGGCGGCAGCTGAGCCGAGGTAGGTGCTGGCTGGGCGGGGTCTCCAGGAGGGAGTGGAGGAGGAGACACAAGCAGAGCAAGGGTGCCTGGAGGAGGGGTGCTGGAAGCGAGTCCTGTGTAGGGCTGAGACACCCTGCCTCGGATGGACACAAGGCCCAGCCTTTCTGAGAAGGGTGGCCCAGATCTGGTGGCTGCCAAGTCCACGCCGCCAAGTTAAGATCGTTCAGCCCATTTTCACGAGAAGAAAGGACACAGGACCCTGTGAGAAGACCTCCTCTTTCTTCTCTGAATCTTGCAAATGCCAGTAATAGTAAGACTGACTATACATGCCCGACACAGAGCACACTCATCATCCCTTTGGTTCTCACGAGGAATTGGAGGGAGCCTGGATGCGCGTTGCAATGCCCATTTCATAGGTCGGGAGACTAAGGCTTAGAGAGATGAAGCAACTTTTCAAAGATGACAGAGTGGGTAAGCAACTCAGAATGAACCTCCTGGGTCCCCCTCTCCGCAGCCTCGGGGACAGCGTCTGCCCCTCCCTCTCCTGGGGAGTTTGGAGTCAGTGCGGCCAGTTGGCCTCCCCCCCCCCCCCCCCACGGAGCGAGCACCTTCCTGTGCGTGGCCAGTGCTCGGGTCCAACCAGTGCCCCGTCTCCGTCCTCGAGAAGCTGACCGGCTGGTGGGGGCTGAGACAAGGCTGCAAACGCTAACAGAGACCGGCATGCTCCAGAGCCCGGGGCCAGGTGTGTGCCAAGGCAGACAGACCCGGTGTGGGGTCGGGAGGGGCTCAGTGGAAGGTGCACCTGAGCCTTGAGGGGACAAAGAATTTGTGTGCCCACATGAGGCAAAGTGTGCAAACCCGTGGGGTAGGAGAGTGGGTGTGAAAGTTGGTCTTAAAGGAAAGAGCAGCGAGAGATTCAATTTGGCCACTGAGGTGTGGAGTTTATGGAGGAGTTATAGGCGGGGGCCTGTTCCGTTTATTTGGTTTTAAGTAGTTTTTTAATATGACCTCCTTTAGTCTTCACAGTAATCCTGTGAGTAGGTGGTATTATTAGGTCTCCTTTCAAGGTAGGGAAACCGAGGCACAAAGGTTTTAAGCAACCTGCCCAAGTTGCCATAGCAACAGAGAGAGTTGAACCCAGGCAGCCCAGCGCCAATGCCACCTGCCAGGCCGCTGGGCCGCCAGCCTGTCACCAGGGCGGCCGCTCACCTCTGATGTCTCCGTGAGCCCTGTCTCTGGACAGACATGGAGGGCGTGGATGCCGGGCTGCAGCCTTAGCTGTCTCGCCGCTGAGGCCTCCGGGTCTGTGTGCGCCCCCGCCCCGGGAACAATGCTCTCCCCTCGCCCTAGAATGGCTTTTACCTCCAGGTGTTTCCTTCCCAGCTATTGGCAGACTTAGAGGAGGAAACGGGCCTGCCCCATTCACAGTGGACAGCCAGGAGGGAGCGGGCCCTCACCTCCCTGACCCCTCAGCATCTGGAACGCCCAAGTGGGCCTCGTGGGTGAGGGGTGAGGGTGGAGGGAACCCGCTCAGAACGCTCGATCTGTATTTCCTCCCTTCTCCCCGCTGTGAGTCCACGGATCACATGCTCTAACCCAGAGACCAGGTGTGCTGTCGGCCAAGCATGACAGTCTCAGTAGAGAGAAAAGGTCAGAGCCCGGGAAACAGCATCTGCCCCCGAAGCCCTGGGGTGCGAAGCCGCAGCGGTGGGAGGAGAAGAAAGGATGGGCGTGGGGAGCAGGGAAGCGGTGGTTCAGGAGGTCATGAGGGAGGCAGAGGTGCACATCTTTCTTCCAGGTTTTAGTCCGTAAGGGGTGGCCACAGGGAGGTCTGGGTGGTGGCTCTTCTGCCTGAACAGCCTGCCCTAGGAGCGAGCAACGAGGGCCGCGGAGCTGGCATGGGCGCCATCGTCAGAACCTGGATCTTCACTGTGGGACGCTGACCCCGAGCCAAGCCTCTCGCATCCTCCTCTAGTCCCGCTTACGCCAGCCCTCCCCTGGCTGCAAGCCTTCCCACGCGGTCTGCGTCAGTTTACGGACAGCAACAGCTGTGAGGGCACTTCCGTCGGCCTCGATGGGTCTGTGGACAGTCCTGGGGCCTACTTGACCCTCGGGCAGTGACCAGCTGTGTATTCACACCTGCCCTGAGGGCCATCCATTGGGAATGTTCTGCATTTAAGGAGATAGCCCCTCTCGATCCAAATTCATTCATTCCCTCATTCTCTTCGTCTCTGGTCTGGTCCCTACTTGTAACCACTAAGTTATCTTCCCACAGTTTTAAGGACACTGGCAGAAAACATGAGACTCTAGGGTCAGAGACAAAGGACTTTATCGCTCACAGCACAACCAGAAGCATGAACACCATGATTTTTGGTTCCCCTTGCCTGCCGAGCCCCCTGGGACAGCATGAAGGTGAAGCCAGTGGGTGTTGTGTGTCACAAACAAGAAACGCTGAGCTTAGGAAACCCACTTTCCACAATGGGCTGCCAGCAAATCTTTGCCTTGGAAGGAGACATGTCTCTGTTATACTGAATGGCCAATAAGTCTGCCGTGTGCCCCGGGGGGAGACACTTTTTCTCTCTTTTCCAAAGCTCTTCATAACACAGACTTTCTTGAAGAGATACTCTGAAACAAAAGCTCACAAGAGGTGCACCCCCCCCCCGAGAATTGTCTGCTGACACCCTTCCACTGTCCCTTCACTATTGCCCCCAGCTTCATTGTCCCTGGAAAACCTCAGGCACTTCACACCTTGGTGCTTGGCTGGCCACTCCTTCTCCTGGAACATGATTTCCACAGCGGTCACCTGGCCTATTCTCTTCCTCCTGAGGGTTTCTACTCAGATGTTACCTCTTCAATGAGACCTCCCTGATCACCCTTTTAAAACCCACCCCCCCAACTCTGGAACCCCACATTCTCCTTCCCAGTCTTATTCCTATAGCACTGATCATCATCTAATATACAATTTAATTACTGAGTTTGTCTGTACCCTCCACCCTCACTACATAGCCACTAGAGTACAACAGGTGTCTTTGTCTATTTTAAGGTATTGCCATATGCCCAGGACCTAGAACAGTGTCTGACATATAGAAGGAGCTCAGTACATATTCATTGAATGAGTGAATCCATCCATCCATTCATTGATTTGGTCTTCCACTGAAGACAAGTTTTCCTACCTGGTGTCCTGTAGGGCAGTGTCTGTCACACAGTAAGGCTCAATAACTACTGAACAAATGAAACAATGAATGAATGCAGTGGGCGGTGGAGGGTGAGCGGCCACAGTGCAGTGACCCTGGGGCTTCTGCCAGGTTGCTGGGATTCACCCCTGGGCCGCGTTCTCCTGTGCCGGGGCTGGAGTCTTCCTGACTGGTGGCAGAGGCTGGTGTCTTTCTTTCCTGTAATGTCACGTTCTGGCTGTGGCGGGGGGGCGGTGGGGGGGGGCAGGGAGACACAGGGCATAGGCACTGAGCTCTGACATGTTATTTGCTTGGCCAGTGGCACAAAAATAGCAGTTGGACACTGCAGCCAGGTTGTCCCAGATGGGACCTGAGACTGATCCCCAAACAGGTGGCACTACTGTGTCTGTGTCCCCCTCCCATGGGTGACTGGCTCCTCTGCCAGTACTCTGAACATCAACATAATTGTTTCCTGTGCCATTTGTCCTACCAGAGGCGCCGGACAGACTCGTTTCTGCTTCCTAGTTGCAGAGTATCTTGGGCACAGTGACACTGTCTTGTCTTCACATGAGTGCCAGATGGTCGTTCATTCAACAACATTCATCAGGGGCCTTCTGTGTGGTGTCAACCGTGTCGGGTAATGGGGACACAGCCGTGGCCGGAGTAGGGTCCTGCCCTGGAGGGGCTTGCTTTCTGGCGGGGGGGTGCGGGACGGGGGGCACGAATGTTTGTCGGATGACTCACCTGGGCAGTGCGTGGCAGCCCCGAGCCCAGCTCATGGCAGGCGTGCTGAAACGAACTTCTCTCTGAGAACTAGGACTTGAGCCACACACAGTGCGGCTCATGGATTGCAGATGTGTCTGCCTCCCAGAGCCCAGCAGGGTGGGTGAAGAATGCTGCAGACTGGGTGACAGTCTTGCAGGCCGGAGGGCGGACGGGCGCAGAGGCCCTGGGGCAGGCGCGGCACAGCGCCCCCTGGTGGTTGTCTCTCAGATTGTGCGCCCGGTGTTGCCAGATCCCCCAGTTTATTCGGTTTATTTTTATTTTTTCCCCAATTTTTTTTATTAATTTATTTTTGTTACAGATGATTCTCCTTTCCCCCCCCTAGACACCCTCCTCCCCATCCCACCCCCCACCCCCAGCATTGTTGTCCATGTCCATTGGTTATGCATACATGCATATAAGTTCTTTGGTTTATCTCTTCCCTCCCCTCAACTCCTCCTCTGAGGTTTGTCAGTCTCAACAGTACTCCTCTCTATGTCTCTGGGTCTATTTTGTTCATCAGCTTATTTTGTTCATTATATTTCACAAGTAAGTGAGATCATGTAGTACTTGTCTTTTTCTGATTGGCTTGTTTCTTTTAGCATAATGCTCTCCAGGTCCTTCCATGTCATCTCAAAGGATAAGAGATCTTTCTTTCTTACAGCTGCGTAGTATTTCATTGTGTATATGTACCACAGCTTTTTTATCCACTCATCTATTGATAGACACGTGGGCTATTTCCAGATCTTAGCTATTGTAAATAGTGCTGCTATGAACATAGGGGTACATATATTCTTTCTGATTGGTGTTTCAGGCTTCTTATATATTCCTAGAAGTGGAATCCCAGTTACTCCTTTTTTTGTTTTTTATCCTCACCTGATAACATTTTTGCATTTATCTTCAGATAGAGCCAGAGGGAGATAGAGAGAGGGGGAAAGAGAAAGAGAGATAAACATTGATGTGAGAGACACTCATCAACTGGTTGCCACCCACACGGCCAACCAGGGCCGGGGACAAACTGCAACCGAGGTACGTGCCCTTTCAGAAAGTGAACCCTGAACTCTCTGGTCTGCGGGCCGACGCTCTAACTGCTGAGCTAAACTGGCCAGGGCCCAGTTACTCCTTTTAAGTAAAATCGGGGAAATCTTGATTTTTTTTATGTGAAATATAATTTTAAATGTTGGCCACAGATTAAAATGTTTAACCCTATGGCTCCTTCTGAGGAAGAGAACTGATGGTGAGACATGCACTTGCTTTTCTCTTTTTTTTTGGTACGTGCCCCTAGCGGGAACTGAACCCAGGACTCTCTGGTCCGCAGGCCAACACTCCAACCGCTGAGCCAAACTGGCCAGGGCACACTTGCTTTTCTCTGCATAGCCACTCATTCCTTTTAGGTGTTCACCATAGGCATGGTTTGCAATGTGAAAACTGAGTCTTAATAATACTGTATACTAGGCAGAGCGCGTCTCCGGTTCCCCCGTGTGAATCGTGAAGTGGTATGTTCTCAGCATGCTGTGGACATCGGGTCGTGAGAGCACCAATGTGCGTGTCACGGGCTGGGAGCGTGACTGCAGTCCTTAAGAAGTCACAGGCTGCCGGGCAGCTGTGCTGGGCTGGATCCCCACTGGGGGTGTGCAGGAAGCAGCATAGATGTTTCTCTCTCCCTCTCCCTTCTTCTCTCTCTTTAAAAAAATAAAATAAAATAAAATAATAATTTTTTTTTAAGTCTCAAGCTGGTATACCCCCACTTCCTAAGGGCAAGGACTGTGTCTCATTGATGTATCTCTATACTCTCGGGCCCTGCACAACTTCTGTCATATGAATAGTATTCCATCGATTTTCTTTGATTTACGCAGCAACCTCAGTCACTGAAAACACTGCCAGGAGCTAGGAAGAGACCAGAGGGGACTCTGAGCAGCTCATATAAATGTTCCAAGTCTGTGGATAGAAGTTCCAGGCTCTTTGCATAGAACAGTTTCTCAGGGTTTGTTTTGTGCACGACAGTCCCATGTGCTCCTCTGGCGTCCCGGTCTCCCATAAATTAGCAGTTGGGTAGAAGAAGAGAGAAAGCTCAGACAGAGCTGTGGCCAACACAGAGGGACCTGTGTGCAAATTAGGAAGAAGCATCCTCTCCGAGCAGACAAAGTATAGCAAGCGCCTCTTTGAACAGGTGACTTCCAAAACCTTGCCCTCCCTGGCTGTGTAAATAACCGAAAGGCCAGTGCAATGGTGGGCTGGCCCCCATTCATAGTGATGTGCAAGGTGCAGCTGAAACAGGAATCATAGGTGAGATGTCAGAAAGGCGAAGCCATACGGTGTAGAATGGAGGCTTCCTTTGCTTACCAGCAGCTCCTCAGACCTTCATCGTGTTATGACATGGGACATTCAACCAGCTCCTATGAGACTCCTTGACAGGCAGTTTGGGTGCTTAAACAGATAAATTCTATTTCTTAAGAAACTCATGTCATACTGGAGTGAAGACAAATGAGATGTTGATGAATTTTGAGAATGAAATTCTGGGTTCTGCTTGTTTCCATTTCCTGCCTCCGTGCAAGCTGTCCCCCTGAGGGTTCTCCCCGCACTGGTGTGGTCAGCAGCCCCAAAGACAGGAAATAGACAGAGGTGCCCTGCAGAAGAGCAAAGGGGATGTACAAAGTATCCCCGGCAGCTGCAGAGATGTATATAAACACTGAATAAATGTTTGATGGGTGAATGAGTGAGCGACAGAATGAATAGAAGAATGAACAAGGAGGCTTTCTGACAGTGATTGTATAAGCTTCTTAAACTTTTACTGTCAATGAAAAATCAGCCCAGACACTCCCGAATTTACACAGTGAGCCCTGAGACTACACTCCTCTTTCAATCTATGTCTTTGTGATTTCTTTTCCTTCGAGGCTGCTTGATGGTCATGATTAGTTGATTATACCTGGACAGTTCACCTGTGTGTTCATTTTATTTCACTGGGGCAGATGGTGACCAGAGAGGTTTGGGGGGGGCAGGCAGAGAAGGGGTGCGGAAGGCAAAGGAGGTGGCCATGATTAAACACCCCAGTTTGAGCTCTAGCCCTGGTTTCATCATTCATTGGCCATGTGACTTTTGGCAAAACACTTCATCTTCATTCATTCATTCATCACATATTTGTCTAAAATATATATATTTTTGTCTACTGGGTGCCAATAGTGCTGGACACGTTGCAGTGAAGAAGACACACCAGGACCCAGTGTTTGTGGAGCTCACATTCTAATGATTAGCCAAGAAAACTCAAACACAGGGCATTTCTGATACTGATAAATGCTACGGATAAAAATGAAGAGTGTGTTAGAGCAGGACTGGGAGGGTGCTTTAGATAGACTGGTCAGGAAAATAAGACTTGAGCCAGGCCGGTGTGGCTCAGTGGTTGAGCATCGACCCATGCACCAAGAGGTCGCCGGTTCGATTCCCATGCCCAGGTTGTGGGCCCGATCCCCAGTGGGGGGCGTGCAGGAGACAGCCAAGCGATGTTCTCTCTCAATGATGTTTCTATCTCTCTCTCTCCCTCTCACTTCCTCTCTCTAATATCAATAAAGAAAAAACATTTAAAAAATATAATAAGACCTGACTAGTGAGAAGGAGCCAGCTGTGGGGAAGCTGGCAGAGGTGTGCCAAGGTCCTGAGGTGGGACTGCACTTGGCAAGTTGGAGCGGCACAGAGAGCCACGGGTGAGACCCTGGTGAACCAGAGGGAGAGGCTGGAGAGGTGCACTGGGTGAGGAAAGATGTAGGCAGGACAAGGAGTGTGGGATTTACTATAAGATCTAAGAGAAGCCATTGAAGGACTTTAATCAGGGACCGGATGGGGTGGAAGCTGGGAGAAGCAGTGCGGACCCTGCACAATCCGAAGAAGAGAGGACGGTGGCCTGGACCCAGGGGGCCAGAGGGGTTGGAGCAGAGGTTATTGCGATCATTCTTCACAACCACACAGCGAATAGAGGGGGCTGGGAACCGGCTTCTGGGTCACACTTGGGAAGGTTCTCCTGGCCTCCCTCCACCACCGGATTTGGGGTCAGGACCCCGATCTGCCCCGTCGCCGCTGCCTGTCCACCTGTGTGCTGCCGTTTTCCAGCCCCTCTCCCCAGCCTGGAAACACCACAAGGTCAGCCACAGACTTTCATTCACAATAGAACCTTTATGTTTGAATTTTCATAGTTCATTCATATTTCAGTGTCTATTCTTAAAAACATGCCACAGAGCAGGTTTTCAGAGAGAACAAAGCATGAAGGTTGGACACCTTTCTCATTTTTAGCAGGGTTTGGGGCTCCTGATCACCATGCCAAGCCCTTTATTAAAACGCTGTCATGAACTATTTTGAAATTCTCGGGTGAGAATTAACAACAACAACAGAAAGATTAGGGACTCTTACACACAAAAATAAGTAGAAGTAAAACTGGAGAAATCGGATATTATCATTGTGGGAAGTGGGTGAGGGATACACACGGTCTCTGTTGTCTTTCTTATAACTGCGTGTGAATCCATAATTATCTCAAAATTTAAAGTTTAATTTAAAAAAGATAACAGCTGTTTCTTAAAAACATGACCACAGGACTTTATCTTCCTCCCCACCCCTAGATTTCAGGGTGTTCAAGTTCCCAGTTGCCTGTAATGTAATCGTCTTTTATAACGGTTTGAACTGAGATCCACACCAACTTCACACTTTCACGTGGTTGATAAGGTCTCGGAAGTCCCTGTTAACCTACGGGCCCCCCACCTCCATTTATCTTCCTCGGACCCCTCACCACCACTACCCCGTCTTCCTTGCAATTTTTTTGTTAAAGAAAACAGGGCATGTGTCCTGCAGTTTCTCGGAGTCTGGATTTCACATCCTGGAAGTATGCATTACCATACTCTGTATTTCCTATAAACCTGTAACTGGATATAGAGAATTAAAATGGTAAAAAAGGTCTATGTTGCAATATCAGTCACCTGCCTACCCTGGTTCCTCTAGTGTTTTCCCCGAGACAGCTTGTGTTCTGTGTGTAAATGGTTTGGTTTTATAGAGCTGTGAGAACACCATCGAACAAGCATCCTTTTTTTTTTTTGTAAATTCTAGAGCCGGTGCGGCTCAGTGGTTCAGCGTCGACCCATGCACCAAGGGGTCCCTGGTTCGATTCCCAGTCAGGGCACATGCCCAGGTTGTGGGCCCGATCCCCAGTGGGGGTTGTGCAGGAGGCGGCCAATGGATGTTCTCTCTCATCCATGTTTCTATTTCTCTCTCCGTCTTACTTCCTCTCTCTCTCAAATCAATAAAGGAAGAAAAAATTTTTTAAATAAAAAATACTTTACTTTTTTAATATTTAAAATTACAGACAGTTAAATTGACTGTTTTTACTATACAGTTCTATAAGTTTTAACACGTGTATAGGTAGATTTCACCACAATCAGGATACAGGGCAGTTCCATCACCCCAAAAGTTCCTTCTTGCCCCTCTGTACTCAACCCCTCTCCTTACCATAACCCCTTACAACCACTGACCCTATCGTTTTCCTTCTCTAGAATGTCATATACAGCCGTCCCTCGTCTATCACGGTTAACCCGTTCCAGACTCTAGCGGTGCACCTGGCGCTGAAGGATCCCTGGGGTGCTCGAATACATAGGCCTACAGTCCACACGTACAGTAATTTCCATTTTAATTGTGATACAGGGGTGTGTAATTGACTCAGACAACCGAACGCGCGCTGTCATTTTCACTGTCTCGATCAACTTTTTAATGAACATATTTGAAAAAACCGCGATAGAGTGAAGCTGCGAAAGTCGAAGCGCCAAGTGGCGAGGGTCGACTGTAAATGGTAAATGGAAGCAAACAGCAGGTGTCCTTCCGTCTGGCTCTCACGCAGCACGATGTCTTCGAGAGCCGCAGGCCATTCCCTGCACGTATCCACGAAGATCTCTTCATTGCCGAGTATTCTACCTGCGGGGGTATCTAGCTTGCTTATCCATTCACCCCCTGAAGACATCGGGGTGCTTCCAGTGCGGGACAGCTATAAATGGAGCTGCTATCCATACCCGAGAACAGGGTTTGCTGAACGTCAGTTCTCATTTCTCTAGAGGAACTCGTTAAGAGCGGGACTGCAGGATCATGTAGTAAGTGATGTTTAACTTCAGGAGGAATCGCCGAACTGTTTTCCAGGATGGCTGTGCCCTTTGCATTCCCACCAGCAACGGTTTCAGTTCTTCCACACTCTGTCCAGCACGTTGTATTGTCCACTTTCCAATCTTAGTCACTCTAAGACATTGTGGAATCTCGTGGTTTTAATCTGCATTTCCCTAATGGCTATTAATACGCGGGTTTTTTCCTTGTGTTTCTTTGCCATCCATGTATCCTTTTGAATGAACTATCTGTTTGAATATTTTGCTTTGGGAGTATTATTTGCTTTCTTACTATCAAGTTTTAAAAAAATATATATTCTGGATATGAGTTGTCAGATATGTAATTTGAAAATATTTTTTTCCAAATCTGTACTTTGTTTTCATTTTCTTAAAGGTATCTTTCACATAACCAAAATTTTAACTTTGGTGAAGTCCAATTTATCTTTCGTTTTTTTCATCAGTCATTTAATTTCATAAGTGCCTCTCCCCACCCCTCTCAATTTTTCTTTTATAAAACATATTTTTGGTATTATAATCTAAGAACTCTTTCTCTAACCCAAGGTTACAAAGACTTCCTATGGTTTCTTCTTTAAGTTTGTGGTTTTACATTTTCTATTCAGATCTATGATACATTCGGAGTTCATTTTGGTTTCAGGTGTGGGATTTATGTTGAGACCTTTTGTCTTTTTCTTTTTGTATATTGTTGGTCAGTTGTTCCAATACCATTTGTTGAAAAGGCCATCTTTTCTCCATTGTATTTATTGTCTTTGCAACTTTGTCAAAAATCAATTGGCCATATCTAAACGTGTCCATTTTGGGACATTCCATTCGGTTCCATTGATCTGTGTCTAGTTTTTCGCTAAAAACTTTATAGTAATTCTTAAAAGAGGAAGGTGAATCCTCAAAAAAAATTTTTTTTTCAAAATTGTTTGGCTGTTTCAGTTTCTTACAGATTTTAGCATCTGCTTATCTGTGTCTACATAAAAAAAAATACAGCTGGTATTTTTCTTCAAATTGCATTAACTCTATCAATAAATTTCTTGATTTCTAAAATGCTGATCAGAGAAATCAAAGAGGAGTTAATTAAATGGAGACACACGCTGCGTTCATGATTTGGAAGATTCGATATAGCTAAGATGTCAATTCTTAGATTCATACCTAAGTATTTCTTTGCTTTTGGAGCTATTTTAAGTGGTGGTGTGTTTTATTTATTTATTTATTTATCCTCACCCGAGGACATTTTTTTGTTCAGATAGAGTGGGAGGGAGAAAGAGGAAGAGAGAGAGAGAGAAACATAGAAGTGAAAGGGACACATCGAGTGGCTGCCACCCACACGACCAGCCAGGACCGGGGACAAACTGCAACCCAGGTACGCGCCCTTAGCCGGAACTGAACCCGGGTCTCTCCGGACCGCAGGCTGGCACTCCAGCCGCTGAGCCAAACCGGCCAGGGCAAGTGGTGGTGTGTTTAAAATTTTGATTTTCAACCGTTCATTTTGAGCATATGTAAACATTACTAATGCTGTACGTTGACTTTTATTCTTTGGCCCTGCCAAGGCTTCCGATGCTGTGTTGAATTGCTGAATAGGAGGGGTGGAGTGAGGGGCCTGGCCCCTTCCTAAGCTTTGAGGGGAAACGCCCAGTCTTTCACTATTACATGTGTTAGCGGGAGTTGTTTCTTCGGTAGATGCCCTTTACCAGGTTAAAGAAGTTCCCTTATGTTCCTAATTTGCTGTAAATTTTCATCTTGAATGAGTGTTAAAAATTGTCAAATATCCCCTGGCTGGTTTGGTTCAGCGATTGGAGCGTTGGCCTGCAGACCAGAGAGTCCTGGGTTCGGTTCCTGCTAGGGGCACGCACCAAAAAAAAAAAAAATCTAACTTACCTTATAATAGAAAAAAAAATTGTCAAATACTTTTACTGCATCAATTGATAGGATCGCGTGCTTTTTCTCTTTTAGTCTCTAGTATGGTGGGTTACATAGACTGACTTTTGAATATTGCACCTGTCTTGCATCCCTGGGATAAACTCCTTCAGGTTGTTATGCATTATTCTTTTTCTATTTTGCTGGACTTGGTTTGCTAATGTTTTAGGATATTGGTCTTTTCTTGTACTATCTTTGTCTGGTTTCGGTATCAGGATAATGCTAGACTCCTAAAATGAGTTGAGTGTTTCCTTCTCTTTCATTTTCCAGGCCCATGGGTTATTTAAAAATGTGTTTCTCAATATCCAAATATTTGAAGATTTTCTAGTTGTCTTTATGTTACTGATTCTAAGTTTAATTTCATTATAATCAGCCAGCCTACTTTGCATAATCTCTGTTATTTTAAATTTATTAAGGTTTGTTTTATGCCCCCAGGGTATGGTCTATCTGGGTAAACTCAAAAAGAATTTGTATTCTGCTATTTTATGTGTAGTGTTTTATAAGTGCCCGTTAAATCCAGTTGGTTGATGATATTGTTCAGTTTTTCTATATCCGTGCTGATTTTGTAGCTGCTTATTCTATCAGCTATGAAGAGAATACTGTGAAAATTTGCCTTGAGTTTTATTTGTTTATCCTTTATGTGGTTTGAATCCCTGTTGTTAAGTGCATACCGTTGAGGATTATTAGCTCTTCCTCATGAACTGACCCTTCCATCATTATATAATTTCCTTTTTTATTCCTGGTCATTGTCCTTGCTCCGAAATCCAGTTGGTCTCATGTTCACCTGAAACCACTTTAGTTTCTTTCGATTAGTGTTTGGCCGGCACGTTTTTTCTGCTCTTTTGCTTTTAACTTACCTCTGGCATTTTAAAGTGAATTTATTGTAAACAGCAGAAAGTTGGTTTTGGTTTTATTTTTTAATCTATGTTGACAACCTCTGTCTTTTCATTGGTGTTTATGTAATTAATTAATGATATTTTGGTGCACCATGTTATTATTTATTTTCTGGGTTTTTCCCTGGGTTTTGTTCCTCTGATAGAGGGAGAAGGCAATAAGGGTCCTTCCAGTGCCCCTGTCTCCTGTAGTCAAAGAGATGTCCCCTCCTCGTCATGTTAGGCACCTGCACGGCCACCACGGCTGTCACTGTTGCTACTGCTGCCGTTACAGGACTAGGAGCTATGGCAGGAGAAAAGGCAAAGGAAAAACGCAATTGCCACCCCCCCACACACCCACACACACACCTATTTCTCTGATCCTGAGGGGACGCTTTCCTGCTTCTCAGGCCAGAAAGAGAAAGCTTTCCTTCTAGATCTTTCTGTCGGCCGTTGGTGTGCACTTCTGAGTTTCAGACTACCTTTGTGTCCAGGCCAAGTGTAATGGGGAGGGGAGAGCAGAAAAGTCATTGCCGGATTGTTCTTACTTCGGGTACTGGTTCCTTCCCTGTCCTGCTCGCTCCCGTTGGCTTTTCAGAATCTTCAGATAGTGGTCCGCACACACTCGGCAGAGTATTTTCTTTAAAAATAAAATTTTTTTCTCTTTATTGATTTTTAGAGGAAGAGAGAGATAGAAACATCAGTGAGAGAGAACATCAGATTGGCTGCCTCCTGCATGCCCCGCACTGGGGATCTGGCCCACAACCTGGGCATGTGCCCTGACTGGGAATCGAACAGGCGACATCTTGGTGCATGGGTTGATGCTCAACCACTGAGCCACACTGGCTGGGCCCATTTTAACCATTTTGAAGTGTATAATTCAGTGGCATTAAGAACATTCACGATGTTGTGCGATCATCACCACTATCCATTTCTGGAACTTTTTCATCATCCCAAACAGAAACTCCATTCATTCAATAATAGCTCCCCATTTCTCCCCCCCCCCAAGCCCCTAGTCACCTCTATTATCCTTCCTGTCTCTGTGAATTTGTGTATTCTAGGAGCCTCATGTCAGTGCAATCATACCATAGTTGTCATTTGTGTCCTAGTTATTTCACTGAGCGTGACGTTTTCAAGGTGAATTTACCTTGTAGCATGTTATCAGGATTTCACTCTTTTTCGGGCTGAATAATTTTCCACTGTATGTATACACCGCATTTTGTTAATTCATTCACCTGTTGATGGGTATCTGCAGTGTTTCTATCTTTTGGCTACTGGGACTAGCGCTGCCGTGAACACTGGTGTGCAGGGATCTGTGGGAGTCCCTACTTCCAGTTCTTACGGGTTATTTTCCTCGGAGTGAAAGTGACAGGTCATACGGTAAATCTATGTTTAACTTTTTGCGGAACTGCCAGACCATTTTCTACATTTTAATTTCCAGCCACCAGTGTACCAGGGCTTTAATTTCTCCACGTCCTTACCAACACTTGTTATTTCCTACTGATTTTTTTAAATAAAAAAAAAGCTATCCCGATGGGTATAAAGCACCTCCTCTATTTTTAAAACCACCTTTATGAGATTTTTGTGTCAAGGATAAGCTGGCTTTTTTCAGAGAGTCTTTCCTTCTTTCTCTATGCTTTGGGACAGTTTAGGTAACATAGAAAATGTCTTCACTTTGCAGGTTTGAGAGAATTTATCAGAGGACTCCCCGAGGCAGACACCACCTTCCAGGTGCTGGCTCCTTGACCCCTTGCTCTACGCTCTCGCTGGTTACTAATACGGGCAGTGTTTCTAACTCTTCTAGAGACTTTTGAGTTATTTTTAATTTCCTATACAACTATGTATGATATAGAGTGTTCAGATTTTCTTTTTTTTGCTACAAATATCTATATGTGTGTGTATATTTGTCATTCCTAATATCATCTCTTTGTTCTGCTTCTGTAGATTAGCTTTCCCGGGGGGGGGGGGAGTGTTTATTTATTTTAATTTTTTTTCTTCTAAGAACAAACTTTTGAATGCATTCAGAGTTCCTCTGCTCTTCAGCTGGGAAGTCTGTGGCTCTGGGAAGCAGACTCTGGGAGCCCCTCCGCTGGGGTCACAGAGGAGCAGCCTGGGGTCATGACGGAGAGCATGGGCTCTAGAGTAGTCTGAGTTCAAGTGCTCATTCCTTTACTTACTCTTTGACCTTGAAGTTATTTGAGCTCGCTGTGCTTTCATTTCCCATTGGTAGGTGGGGAGAAAATAGTGCCTATGTCATCAGGTTAATGTTACTATTAAGGAGGTGACAGTTTGAAGGGCTCCGAGGAGTGCCCGGCACACAGTAAGCACCCTAGATGGTTTCTTGCAGAAATCTAACCGTCCCTCCATCCCCAAATGTACTTTCTGCACCTTCCGACCACTTACGCTCCCTGCCTCTTATTTTGCAGAACCACCTCTGTGCAGAAAAAAAAAAGAAAAGAAACCACTTTACTTTCCATTCTGCCGTCCGAGACAACCACATCCTCCTCTCATCGCCCAGGCTCCCATGGAGAGCTCAGGTCAGTGTGGCGGCGTGGAGGGGTCCAGTTCACCTGGCTGCGTCGTGGGGGAAATGCCCCTGGGGCTGGCAGGTGCACCTGCACCCAGCCAGGCTGTGAGACCCCAACTCGGCTGCCCAGATGTGAGAACACCTTGGGAGGTGGACATCCACACACTTGTATGAGCCTCGCCTGTTTGCGTCACTGAACAGGACATTGGGAATGGGGACAAGAGTAGCCAAGATTCATTACCCAAAACTTGCATTCATTTAACAAAAACCTCTATAGAGCTTATACTACGTCAAGTAGTAGTCAAAGCATGACAAATATTAACTCGTTTAGTCTTTAGAAAAATAAATATTCTTCCTCTCATTTTACAGAAGGGGAAAGTGAGACACGGGGTGGACAGGTGTAGTTTCCCAGGTCACATGGATGTCACGTGGTTAAGTCAGGCTTTGAACCCAGCGATCTGGCCCCAGCACCCTGCTATGAGGCAGGAGTACCAGTATGATTTTCCTTATTTTACTGAGAGGGAAGCAGAGGCGCAAAGCCACAAAACTCGTAAGTGGCAGAGTTAGGCCTGGAACCCAGATCTGGCTGATTCCAAAACCTAGATGCTTTTCCCTGAGACAACAAGGAGAGATGACTCTTCCCCTAAGAGGGTATCAACCGACCATCACCCAGCAAGTCTGAGCGCTCCTCAGGCCACCAGGCATAGACTCCAGTGCCCTTGAAGACCCCTGTCCCAGGGAAGGGGAGGGGACACCCCAGCAGGCACAGCTACCAGGTTGTTACCATTCCTAAGACACGCACACTTTCCACACCCCCCTCACAGCCAGGAGCGTGGCCGGGCAGAGGCCCAGTGCAGTCCGCAAGCCCGGGAGCCCCGCGCCGCGATGTGCTGGGTCATCTTAAACCAGAAGGGGGTTGGGCTAGGAGGACAGGGGTGGGGCCAGCCCTGTGCAAGTCTAAATCTTTCAAAGCCAGCTTAATTTGTACCCACTCTAATTATAATAAAAACACATGCTGTGCTGTGTTTTAGAAAGAGAGGTGTACCAATAAAGGTTCTAATTTAAGATTTTAAAGAGTAGCCAAGTGTTGAAGGAACAGCTGAAGCACAGGTACCAGAGGTGCACGGAGCAGGCAGATTTGCCGCCAGGGCAGGAAGAGGGGTCAGTGACCTGCGAGAGCGCTCCAGGTGTTCTTCCGCCTGGCCCTCTGCGCAGGGTTCACCCAGAAGGGGACAGAGTCTGCTGGCCGGCTGGTCCTGGCCCCACTCTGAGGCCAGGGCAAAGCAAGGCACCTGGGTCGCAGTCTCACCAAGGCCACACTAAGCAGGGACGGCTGCTGGGCAGGTGATACCACTGAGATCCACCCTCAAACATGTGACAAATGACTCCCCATTCCAGTGAGTGAAAGAAATGTCCCAAAGTTATGAAGCTTGCCCTGGGAGCTCTGAAGGGTGGTTTTCCCTTTACGACCAGGCTGTCTTCCCAAATTGCTATTGTCATAAACTTTCCCACCTTCCTCTAGCTTAGGGTCCTCTCATCCCAGAGTTAAGAAGAGGGCCACCTGAAAAGTGACATGCTTATTCTGAGGGATGTTTCTTTGCCATCCTGCAAACACAGGCAAGATTGCAAACATTTGCAGAACAATCTGAGCCTGTGTTTTGCGTGGGGGTTAGGGGATCGGGCATGGATGGAAGAGGAGCATGAGACAGGCGACCCCTGCCAACGGTGCATCTGGGTGCTGAGCCCATAGTTTCAATGAGCAGCGGAGATGGAGCTGTCTGCACACCAGGGGATTCTCCAACAGTCTCACCTAGGTTGGAAGGACAGTCAGTGAGGTCCTGGTGGTCAGTGGGTAGGGACCCATGGATTTCAGGAGGATGGCCCCCAACTCAGGGGTCAAGGTCAGGAAAAAGTCACTCTTTGAAATGAAAACTAATAAACACAACGTGGACTGAATGACCTTCACCTGCACAGAACTAACCTGGCCTGGGAATTCCAGTCTGAATGGGAACGTACATAAACAAACATAGTCTTCTCCATTGTATTACGGCTCACCTACCATTCGATGGTGAGACCCAGGGTTGGTGATGCTGCGGTGACTTTAAAGGGAGCCTGCCGGAAAGAGCTCGCTGATGCCTTTCCATTTCCATTTCAGGGAGGGGGTGCTGGTTCTGACGGCTGATATCCAGAGAGTAGGAAAGGACCCTTCTCCTCAACACCCTAGTCTGAGGGAAACATCCCTTGGAAATTACAAATTCAATTCTTTGGGTAATAATTTTGAGTGTACCAAGTGATCTGAGGGTCCCTGTAACCCTTTCACCTAGGAGGACATGTCCGCCCCCCACTCTCTACTCCTTAGCTGGAGAAGGCCGGGGAAATATTAAGTTCATTCTTCCACCAGCTTTCCCATCCTGATGTGTGGTCTTCTGTGGGTGTGTTAGTCAGCGCTCTACAGAGAAATAGACCCAGTAGGGTGTCTGTACATATGTAGTAGGCAATTTGTCATAAGGAATTGGCTCCGTGGTTATGGAGGCTGCCAACTCGCAGGTCAGCAGTTGGCAAGCTGGTAACCTAGGGTGGCTGATGGTGCAGGTTATTCCAAAGGCAACAGGCTCAAGACTGAGGAAGAGCCGGTGTTTCAGTCCAAGTTCAACTGCAGGAAAAAAAAATCGACGTCCCCGCTGGAATGCAGTCAAGCAGAAAGGATGTCCTCTCACTCAGGGAAAGGTCAGACCTTTGTTTTACTCAGGCCTTCGGCGGATTGGATGAGGCCCGGCCACGTTAGGGATTCGTTCTGCTTTGCTCAGCCTATGGATGAAGATGTTAAACGCATCTGAAACCCTCACAGACACTCCCATGATGACGCCTGACCACATTTCAGGCACCCTGTGGTCCAATCAAGTTGATGCACAAAAAATTAACCATCACAAGTGGGTATGTGGTAACTTCAAAAAGACAGAAACTGGTCTGCTTGAAAAGAAAATCTTAGAATTTGTTAATGTCATGGCTGGACCCAAGAGTGTCTACAAGGGTTACATTTCCGAACAAAGGTTATATCCTTCGCAAAACAAGCTAATGAACAACATCAATCAATCAATGACCTTTCTTCAATTTTATTTGTAGTTTTAAAATACTTTTTCTTTATTGATTTTAGAGAGAGAAGAAGGGAGAGGGAGCGAGAGATAGAAACATCGATGAGAGAAAACATCGATTGACCGCCTCCTGCATGCCCCCCACTGGGGATCGGGCCCACAACCTGGGCACGTGTCCTGACCAGGAATCAAACCAGCAGTCTCTTGGTGCATGGGTCGATGCTCAACCAGTGAGTCACACCAACCGGGTTCTTCTATTTTTTCTATTTCATTTTTAAAAATAAACCCACCACCACCACCATGATAACCAGGAGAATTGCCAGGGAGCGGCCTTCCTGACCCTGTGACCTTCATTCTCAATTTGGGGATAAGTATCCTCCGTGAACTCTGAGTATCTTGTCACTTGATTCCTTCCCTGGCTAACTGATCAGTCATCCAAAACTCCAAACTTGTCACCTAAGACAGTAATTCCCACTTAGCTTCTCCTGGGGAGTTATTTTTAAAGCTGAGTATTAGGCCCCACCCTTAGAGAAGGGATCTAATTGGTTCGGGGTGAGCTGTGCCTCGGTCGTCTTGTACAGCTTTCCAGGTGATTCCAATGTGTAGCCAAGGCTGGGAACCAGGGAGAGCGAACAACCCTAGAGGGGTGTGGAAAGCGACGTGACTGTCTGGGGTCACAGGGCAGCGGAGAGCTGGCCTTGCCAAGTCCTAGGACAGCTTTGAAGGGCCTGAAACTGGGACCAGACCCTGAACTCTGGGGTTCCTACCATGGTCAGCATCCTGTCCGCCTTTCTTCTCCTTCTCTCCGTTGTCTCTTTGGCTCTAACACCTACCTTGATCTGAGAGCTGGGTACCTTTTTTCAGACAACTTTATTAGGGCATTTATTTCTGCATCCGAACCCTAGGCACCCATAGATAGACAGGCGCTTATAGTCTCCCCTAGGCCCACCGCCTTCTCTCTTTTCCCATACGTGGTGGGTGGTCACCATGAATCCAGCTTTAGAGGAAGAGCATTTGATGGAGAGAATGCTCTGTGGCTTTGCGTCAAGTCCCTTCTGCCCCCAGAGTGTCATTTCCCATCTGTGAAGGGGAGGAGCGCCTCCACAGTCTGACCTGTGACAGCAGGCGGTCAAGGGCTCTCGACCTGGAATCTACAAAACAGGGAGAACAGTGTTTGTCCGGCCAAATCACAGGGTTCTGCTCAGGAATTAGTGAGACAATAGATTAGAAAAGACCTTGCAAACCATGAGTCAGTCAGAGAGCGAGAGTTCTTTAACAAATGACCCCACGTCGGTGGATGAACACAACACACGCCTGTTTCTCCCTCACACTGCCCTCCCGTCTGGGCTCCGAACAGCCTTGCAGACACTGAGCCTTCTTCCCTCTCCCGGTGCCGTCGTCGTCAACAGGCGTCTCTGAAGGCCACCACGGAATGGGGAGAGCGCGCACGGAGGATGGCGCAGAGGATTTTATGACCAGGACTGAAAGTCGCATATATCACTTTTGCCACATTCTATTGGCCAGAACTCAGTCACATGGGTCCAATCTAACTCCAGGGGAGTCTGGGAAGTGCAGTCTTCCCATCTACTTGCAGCAAAAATGAAACTGGTTTGATGAACCACAACCTTGTCTTGCCACACCCATGTAGGACTCTGGGTGTGTGCCTTTCAAGTGTTATTTAAATATCAGGTATGAATAATAATATAAATACCTGGTAGTAGTATCTCACATGGCTGAATGGAGGGGAGAAGTAATGATGAATGTCATGTATTTATTGGCAGTTCTGAGTCAAAAATGCCAGACATATATATCATAGATGAACAACCCTGAGACACTTGAAGCACAAGAAATATCTCGTTTCTTTCTTTCACTTCATCAAATTGAATCCAGCTCCAAGCTCTCATTTTCCAAGATCAGGACGAATTCCAGAGTCATTTACTTGCGGTTCCTCCCCGCAACTTAAGATCCTGTGACGAGACTAGGCTCACAAAGTCTGGGTGGCGGGGAAAGGCTGTGGCCTAATTCCACTGTGGCTGCAGGCCCCAGAACAGCTTGGTCGGCTTGCATGGTCCATGGGGAGAGAGGGGGTTCCTTTGGGGACATTCTGTGCTCTGGCAAAGGTGGCCCAGGAGACCATAGCAGTGGCATTCAAGGGCACAGAGTTTAGTGCTTTGCTGCCCTCAGCAGAGATGCTTGCAACCACCAGTAAGCTATGTCCCAGCTAGCCCTGGTCTTCCTCAGTCCCTGGGTCCCCATAACCTTTGTGCCCCGTAATCCTTGGGGAATCCAACCTCACACTCTTGGGTTAATACTTTCCTCTTCAACAGAAGGCTGCAGGCATCCTCCCCATACCTGAAAGACAATCTGACTCGATTGTCACAATCACAGGGCCAGGGGTCTCCTGGGCTTTCGGTAGGACGTAGATGCATGGAACAAGGAGAGTGGGAAGGAGGAAGAGCTAGAGACCTCGAGCCTCATCTCAAGGGGGCAGCTGCGCCCAGCCCGCCGATTGTCTGTCGCATCTGAGGAATGCGTGCCCAGTGTCCGCACACTTTCAAGAGGTGCCAAAAAACACCAACTGTAATGCAAAGTCTCCTGATTCGTAAATGTTGGCAGCTCATTCACTTTTGTTAAGACACTATACAAGCCCAAACAAAACATGTCTGCAAGCCAGATGTGGACCAAAGCCTAAGAGTTTGTTCCGGCTGCCCAGACTTTTGAAAACAAAGTTTATTTGGGGCTGTCTCCCGGGGCTACTGGCAACTTCTTTATTTTTCTCTGAAACATAAAAATGTAACTCCCTTGGCAAACTAAAGCTCAGAAGACAAAGGCTTCTCTACCCTTCTAGTGGAGGGGCCAGAGGAAACTGCAGTGATCACAGTTGTAGGTCTTTGTGTGCAGTGGCGGGAGGGGGGGGGGGGGTAAGAAGGGAAAAAGGAAGGAAGGAAGGAGGAAGGAAGGATGGGAGACTTAACACGAATCAATTTGTTGTTGTTGTTAACCCTCACCCAAGGATATTCTTCCATTGATTTTTATTTTTATTTTTTCCTTTATTGACCCTAAAGAGAAAGGAATTAAGAGGGAGAGAGAAAGAAACATCAATGAGAGAGAACATCGATTGGCTGCCTCCTGCATGCCCCCCACTGGGGATCGGGCCCACAACCTGGGCATGTGTCCTGACCAGGAATCGAACTGGCAACCTCTTGGTGCATGGGTCGACGCCCAACCACTGAGCCACACCGGGCCAGACTCCATTGTGTTTTAGATAGAGTGTGAGGGAGGGAGGAGGAGGAGAGAGAGAAACATCGATGTGAAAGAGACACATGGATCGGTTGCCTCCTGCTTGACCCCAACAGGGCTGGAGATTGAGCCTGCAACCCAGGAACATGTCCTTGACAGGGAATCGAACCCAAGACCCTTCTGTCTGCAGACCAACACTCTAACTGCTGAGCCAAACCGGCCAGGGCAACACCAATTAATTTGTTCATAACTCACCCTGCAATAAATCTTCTTGCAAGGCGCAGAAGTGTAGGAAAAGAACAGCTTGTGACCAGCCTCACGCTAGGCTAAAAGATTTTCTTGCCAGTTTGGGGAGATGCTACAGGGCCCGGCAGAGTGGCCCAGTGGCAAACATGGGCTGTCACAGCTGCCCACTCTCAGCCTGAAAGAGACTCAGGATGGGGCCTTGACGTGATCTGGGGGACAAGTAAGAGGCAGGAAGAAGTTGGGGTTACAGAGTTACTCTAGCCCATGCCAGAGCCAGGGAGGAGCCAATTATGAGCACCAGGGCATGAGTTGCCTTGGCCTAAACACATTTTGATTCCTGGATGACAGACAACCTGTTGATTTTTAAAATGTGTGTTCTCTGTCCTATGTGCTTCCAAGGCATCAGGTATCTGAGGCCATTCATATGTGTTAAGTAGGGCATAAGCAGGAACACCGAAGAGGAACAGAGAAGAGAGGTCTCCGTCACTGGAGATAAGCTGATTTCTGAGGCCGGCCCGTCCGGTTTCCTGACAGCTAAGGCAAAAGGGGAACTCCTGAGGCCCATGGTTTGTGTTGTCTGACAACCAGAGAAGCATGCTTGCCTGTAAAGACGAACCCTTGGTCGGCATTCATCAGAAAGGGGAATTCACGGTGCAGGGAGTGTCCCCCGTCCTTCCTGTGCTAGTCGGATCCTCTAAGAAGCAGAAACCAAGACAGGATTAGACCTGCAAGGATTTGCGTGGGGAACCGGCTGCGGGGCAGAAAATGGAGAGAGAGCTAGTGAAGGAGGAGCCCACTGTCAGGCGGTGGGGCACGCCCGGCAGTGAGGGGAGGAGAAAGGGAAGGAGAGTTGGGTGGAAATGTCTCAGCGCCTAAGTCACGAGAAAGCCTGCATCTCCCAGGACGAGCCTGCTTTAGGACCCCTGACCTTTCAGTGCTGGCTGGGAAGCATGACCTGGGTTCAAAACAGTGAATCTCCCAGCGTGGCGACGCAAAGCTCCTCCCACCCGCTGCCCCACCCCCACCCCCACCCTACACCCGCCAATTCAACTTCTTGGGGGAGACCAGCGGAGTGCTCCTCAAGGCTACCGCTTTCCAAGCATCAGTTATTTATTTTTGTACCACCTTCACAGTTTTGCCATGACAACCTATCACTGTTAAAGAGAAAACTTCTGACGCTTGTTAAATCACTAGGGAAGTCTTTGTTCAAGACTATTGCAATAGGGGACAGACATCAGCTCAAGTCTGCGTAAGGCAAAGTTAGCTGGGGATGTGCAGCCCATGAACAGAGTGAGGGCCAGTGGGTGGAAAATTACTAAGAGGCATCAGGGGTGGGGTTCTTATTAAACGGACCTGGCGGGGTTCTTGCTAGAGGCAGCTCAAAGACATATGCTTCAAAGGTCGGGGATGAAGAACTTGATCAGAAATCAAGTGGGGGAGTCTCTATAAACTGACAGCAGGATTCTTGCTGAAACTGTGCTAGACAGACCGAAGACAGGACCGGGGCCAAGGTCAGGGCCTAGTGGAGAGGTCAGAGAGCATCTTTGTCACTTCCTGGTATCGGATATGTTTCTTTACAATTGACTTTAATTTTAGCTTCATGCTTATGTTGAGGAACTAGTTATATATATTTTTCTAATACACATTAAAGTGAATGCATTACGAGAAAAAATCAGGATGGCTGGTGTAGCATCTTAAATGTCTGTACCACTGGCGGCATCCGTACACACTTCAGGACATGTTGGTTGTGGGAAAACACAGAGAAGCTGTTCGGAGGCTGTGCTCCAGCCCACCACGGGCACCTGGAGCCGGGCGCCCGGCCGGAGGGTCAGACCGTGGCTGGTCAAAGCCAGGTCTGAGGTGCCCGGGGTCCTGCTCAAGGGGGGGGGGCTCCCCTAAGCCCCGCCCACCCGCCTGGCCAGGCGCTGGCGGCCGGTTCTTGGCTGATTGCTTCGGGCGCCTCTTGAGGCTCACAGAAGGAGCTAAAGACATTTTCAGGGGGAGTGGAGGTGGGCGAGGGTAAGACCAGGAGGCTGAGCCCCAAAGCTCTGGCGCCAAAGCCTCCACCCCCCCAGATGTGGAGCAGGACCTCCAGCGGAGCGTGCAGGCCGTGCTCCGGGAGCTCCGCGCCCAGGCCCCGGCCCTGAAGAGCAACCGAGGTAAGAGCCAGCCAGCATCCCCCCCCCCCCCCGCCCCCGGCTCCCCCACTCTACCCCAGCCTGCTCTCTCCACACATTCTCTACAAAGGTGAGGGCCTGGAGCTCACAGGGAGGGGCTTCCGGCAGAACCCTTATCCTGCTGGAAATCCCTGGAGCCCGGAAGACTGCTCTGCCCCTTGCTCACCCCGCCAGGGGCTACAGCAGAGCACCTCGGGGCTCTGCAGCTTTCTTTTCTAACCACCTGCCCCAACTCCCCTTGCAAATTAACCCCCCTGGGCCCTCCAGGCCCACACGACTTCCAGAAACAGCAAACATTGCTGCTTCATAACCTGCACCCACACACCCCTCCCACGAATGTCCCGTCTCCCTCCTTCTGCCCTGGGAATTCACCGTCCGCCAAGGGCAGCAGATAGAACCCCCCATGTGAGGAGCCCACCACGGCACGACCATGGCTGGTCAAAGCCAGGTCTGAGGCGCCCGGGTCCTGCTCAAGAGGGTCTCCCCTAAGCCCCGCCCACCCGCCTGGCTGCGCGGGGCTCCCCTTTCTCCCGGCCCAGGCATGTGGAGATGGTCCCTGCACAAGAAGGTCGAGCGAGACCCCAGGAAGAGTCCGGTGCTGGTCCACATTCTGCTCAGAGAACTGGAAAAGGTGGGTTCAGAGCCTCGGCGGGGCAGTGGGGATGAGAGGAAGAGAGGCGACTGTGCTCCTCTGCGAACCGGCTGCATTTCTACCACGTGCCCCCTCCCGCCCTTTTCTGGAAGCAATATTTTCTTGACCTTGACTCACACTGTTTAACACGAGTTAACATACCTCAAAAAGAAACCATAACAGGAGCATCAATGGAAAACCACATCACTCGACGGAAGCAGAAAGCACCTGTAGACATACATGCATCACTAAGAAAATGTTCAGAATTACCCTTAGACCCCTTAAAGTTCACCTCCACACCGCCCAGTGCTCTGTGCGCCCCTGTTTGGGAAACACCTCACTCAAGGGAGCCTCCAAGTTGGGGACATTCTGGTGGAGCTGCTGCCAGCTCCTGCCTGAAGTCAGTGCCGCCCCTCCCCCATGGGGTTCCCGAACCCCTCCCCCACACCGTCCCACCTGGACCGCCACACCTGTTCTCTCCCCACTGACCCCTCCTCCACCAGGGCCCACCGTGGCCCTTTACCGCCACATCTCCTGCCCAGCCCCTACCCCCCCAAGCTGCCTCTTGCTAAAATGTAGTGAGCCCCCCAACCTGCAGCCCAATCAATGTCTTCCAGGCGGAGAGCGAGGACGGCCGGCACGTCATCATTCCCTTGCTGCACACTCTAATGTACGTGCTCACCAAGGTGAGCCGGGCGGAGGGTCGGGGTCGCGGTGACCCACAACAAGCGCCTGGGCTGGACACTGCCCTAGCCCTCTTGTCCTGCACGAGCCTAAAACAACTTTCAGTGGAGATGGGGGGAGTACGTGGCCCCACAGAGTGGAGGGGGTGGGAAGGGAGCTGATTTACTGGAGGAATAGGATGGGGTGAATTTCCCTCTTGGGAAGTTAAAGTCAAAGCCCCGATGTCCTACAGACACTGGGAGAGGAGGCTGAAGGTGTAGATTTGAGAGAGAAGTATGAGCCCAGGTCCTGTTTCCAGGCCTCACCTTCCTCCTCTCCCACCCCACCCAGGACCCCTCCTGAGCCTGGGCTCCAGGCACACCAACTGCCCCCTCTCTCCCAGGCCACAGGCATCACGGAGGAGCTCTACCAGAGGACCTATGCCTTTTGCATGCGGTTGCTGACCCTGCCCGCCCCCTACTGCACGGTCGCCCTGGACTGCGCCATAAAGCTGAAAACAGAGACAGCTGTCCCAGGTAGGAGCTGCTGGCGGCCTGGTCTCCGCGCTGCAGGATTCTGGGGAGCTCAAAAACCCCAGCACCTTCTGTGGAAGGCGGGGCTGGCTCGCTGAAGCCGTCTGCTTTGCAGGGACGCTGTACCAAAGGCTGGTCATCGCCGAGCAGAACTTGAAGAGCGAGCTGTATCCCTATCAGGAGAGGTGAGAGGCTCCGAACAGGGTGCTGCCGTCCGTCCCTCCAGTGTGGGTCTGTGTGACTGCTCAGCGACAGGAGGGCAAAAGACGAGGCTGGATTGAGAGGAACCCCAGCAGGGCTCCCCATCCATAACGTTTGTCCAGCAACGGGTGTGTTTTCAAGGCACACGGCCTTCTCTGGGGATCACTGGAAGGAGGAGAGGTCTTCCTTCTTGGGCTGGGTTCCGAGGATGCTGCTCACGTGCGAGGTTGGGGAAGACCAGCCTGGAGTTTTGGCGGTTCCCCTCCACCCTTCCCTTGGCCATGAGGCAGCATCCGGAGGCAGGCAGCCCGAGGCGGCTCCAGGGTGTCTGCAGTGGAGGGGTTCAGGCCTCAGGCACACCCTGAACTCTACGGGCTGTTGTCTGTGTGTGTCTAGCCCTTTAGATAAGACTGAGGAAGTGTCCGCTGTAATTGCTGGGGAGGGGGATGGATAGCATTGGAGGTGCATAGCTTCCTCCCCTGCAGGTACCTCTGCTGAAAGGCGGAGCTTGAGGCTCTGTGTTCATGGAGGGTGCAGGAGGTGAAGGGATCCGGAGGAATAAGCATTGGAGAGCTGGGAAGACGCAGCTGGGGGAGGTTGTTTTCCCGGCGTGATAGGGATGAGGAGAGAAGATGGGCGCACTCAGAGCTCCAGTTTCAGCAGGAAGGGTTTGGGGCTCCTCGGAGAGGGCGATGGGGTCAACGGGCCATGATGCTGAAGGAAGAAGCGGGATTGGGTTGGAACTTACTTAGATATGAGAGACTAGAGGAACCAGCTGCCTCTCTCCTTGCCACAGTCCCCCACTCCTTATTGTCACCCCCCACACAGGCTTTTGAATCTGAGGCTCCTGTTTTTGGAGGAGCTAAATAACTTGGGGGATGCAAGATTCTGAGGGTACCCCTCCAGTGGCTCTTCCCCAGTGGTCATTCTCACCGACACCCTCCGCCTCTGCCCTCAGGGTGTTCCTCTTTGTGGACCCGGAGCTGGTGCCTCCCTCCGTGTGCAGTGCCCTGCTGCTGGAGATCCAGGCGGCCCAGGGACAGCAGACGCCCGAGGCCTGCATGCGCCACGTGGTCTCGCACGCCCTGCAGGCAGCTCTGGGGGCGGCCTGCAGGGCCGATGCTCTGCAAAGGAAGCTGCAGGTAACTGCCCTGGCCCAGCCCTGTGGCTCCCAGGCCAGGGCCCTCTGTGCCCACTGGACTCGTCTTCCCCCCCTCTCCTGTTGCCATATTACCTTCTTTGTTTTTATCCTCATCCAAGGATATTTTTCCATTTATCTTCAGATAGAGTGTGAAGGGGAGAGAGAGAGAAACATCAACGTGAGAGAGACACATCGACTGGTTGCCTCCCGCACAACCCAACCAGGGCCAGGGATGAACCGCTACCGAGGTACGTGCCCTTGACCAGAATCAAACCCACAATTCATGGTCCTCAGGTCAATGCTCTAACCACTGAGAAACCGGCCAGGGCCATATTACCTTCTTTTTAAAAAAAAATTTTTTTTTATTGACTTTAGAGAGAGGAAGGGAGAGGGAGAGAGAGATAGAAACATCGAAATAGAGAAGACTGATTGGCCGCCTCCTGCATGCCCTCACTGGGGATTGGGTCCACAACCTGGGCATGTGCCCTGACCAGGAATCGAACCGGTGACCTCTTGGTGCATGGGTCGACGCTCAACCACTGAGCCACACCAGCCGGGCCATATTACTTTTTTTTATAAATCAAAAATTAATATACATTCACTGAGGAAAACCTGAAAAATGCAGATAAGTCATAGAAGAAAATTAAAATCATTCACACCTCTCTACCCAGACATATTAGCAATTAACATTCTGGTAATTTCCTTAATGACAATGACAATGATCACCATCATAGCTGCTGATTATTGGATGTTTGTCGCGTTCCAGGCTCTGTGTGAAGGGCTGTACATGTATCACCTTCTAAAATTCTCACCACAACATTGTGAAATGGAGATCATTGTCAAAACTAAGGGACAGAGAAGATGATAACCTACTCATCATGGTCACACATGCAAAGTCACTGAGTCTGGATTTGAACCAAGATCTGACTTCAAACCCATGTTCAGTCACCTCCCAGCCCCACTCCCCACCACGCCTTTTTAATAAGCTGAGATATCAGACTCTGTATGCAGTTTCATATACTGCACGTATATGTGCACACATGTAATCTTTATTTCCCATGCCATTGGAAATACACCATAAGAAAATATTTTCCTTGGAAAAAGTGTACTTCTCATGGTTGCGCCATGTTCTCTCTGCTGAATGTGCTGTTGTTTTTGTAACTAGTTGCCTCTTCCTATTGTGGGTATTTGGTTTGTTTCCAACACTTACCCATTCATTTCCTACTTTCTCTCTGGCTCAGTCTGGATCCCTCTCTGCAGACAAGACTCCAGTGGGTTGGAGATCATCTGGCCAAGGCTGGCATGAGGGCTGGGTGTTGGGGTGGGAGAGGATGCTGCCTGGAGCAGGAGTCCAGCACTGTCGGGGATGATCTCTTTTTAGGGAAAGGTTTCTGTCCTCCAGGAAGTCTGCATTGGATAACGGCAAAGGTTCTGAGCAGCTTTGACTCGGGGCTGTGGTGCTGCTACGGCAAGAGGGGCAGGTGGAGGGGCCCTGCGAGGGGGCAGCTCCCGGGCTAGTCCTGCCCCAGGAAGTGGGTGTCAGACCTGCTTTGTCCATCAGATGCACGGGACATGGTTGCTCTTCCTTCTCTCGTGTTTCATCTGGGCCCTACGTCTTGGCTTCTTCCCTCGATTCTCTTAGGTATGGCTGTGTCTCTCCTTAAACCACGCTGATTTCATTGATACCGTTCCTTTGCTCTAAAAGTACCGTTCACACCCTAAGCATACCATTCCTCTGTGGCTGCCTACCGCTTGGACCTGTCGAGGGTCCTTGACTCACTCCCCCCGCCGCACCATCCTTGATGTTCCTCTTTCTATAACACCTCTTTGAGGGAGTTCACAGCACACAACCGCATTGTAGAAGACCCCCCACACACACACACACTATTACCTAACCCCATCTCGGTTCTAGCACAGACACCTATGACCTTTATACGGGTCACTGTCCCCTCTCCCTGCAGCTGGCCGTGGCTCTCAGGAACGGGGGGGCTGTCCTGACCAGAGTTTATCTGCTGACCCAGCAGCCCCTCCACTCCACCCTCCAGTGGCTCTGGCGACTGTTTCTGGCTCACCAAACAGGCCATAGTGAAGGCACCATATTGACAGAACCAAGTCAAACATGTAAGAACACTACTTTGTGTTTCTCAGTGATGTGGGGAAAAGACGATCCCAAGCCTAACTCCATCTCTGAGCTGGTCGCAACTGGGTTCAGGAGTAGGCTTAGGAATGAGGCTGGTCTGGGTTGCAGGGTGTCGGGAATGAAGTGGGGTTCAGGGCAGGAACTGGTAGGGTTGTTGCATACACTATTTTGCAACAGAAAAAAAAACTAATGTTGAAAGTAAAAGCTGTAATTATTTTAGGCTTAGTCCAAATGTTAGGCAGCCCACCCCAATCTCATGCTATCTAGAGTTCAGTGCTCCGAGTCTCCATTTTCGTGTATGGAGTCTTGGGGGTGGGGAGGAAGAAGATCAGGGAGAGGCTTAGAGAGTGCATCACTGATCTCAAGTCAGAGACCCTCAGAAGTGCTGAGGGGCCCTTAAAGGTCCCCTGGCCATTGTCCTCCCCTGTTGGGTACTGGAGTCCGAGACATCACCTGGCCTGGGGCTCTGCTGTACCAGTTGACCGCCACTCCCCACCCTGAGAGCTCCGCCCCCTTAGCTGGAATTCCGCCTCTTAAAGGACGCCATTCCCAGTCACGCCTGCTGGCACGAGGACACGTGGGACTGGGGAGAGGTGGCCCAGTAGGCCTTATCTGACGACCAGGCCACATCCTGTCTACTGAGGACCTGGTCTGAGGCTCAGGTGGGGTAGATTGTCTCCCCATGTGTCCAGGGAACCAGCTGACAGAGGCCTTGAGACTGGGGGTCAGCGTGGGACAGCCAGTCTCTGACCCTCTGCACTGTGTTCTGGGTGCTGGGTGGGTAGCTAGCCCTGCCCCTGGGGGTAGGGAACAAGGACCAAGGGGGCCTTCTTTGCAAAGCCTTGAAGACAGGGATTTCTGGAGGGAACGAGGCCAAGGCAGGAGCCTAAAGACACAGCTTTGAGAATCAGCTCTCAGTGGTTTGGCAGAAGGACTGCAAACCGGCTACCCATTCCCAAGGTCCAGTTTTCCCCATTTCTTCATTCTACTAAGCCCCAGAAGGAGTTCGCCCACAACCGGTTCTCTAGGAAGCTCTGGAGCTGAGCTGGCCCTTCACTGTTGTCCCGAATTAGGGTTAGTGGGCCAGGCCTTTACACCTGCACATCTGCTAGTCATTGGATGTGGACTGTCCTCGGGAAAGGGGCATGACCTGGGGGAGGTGGCTTTCTTCAGCTGAGGGCAATTTTGGAGAAAGACGCAGCTGAGAGCTGCCAGCTGCCAACACTCCCATCAGCCAGGCTAATGAGTACCTCAGTCCTGTAGGTGGGAGTCTGGCATGGATCACACCACCCTGGCATGGATCACACCATCCCACTCAGAGTCAAAGCCAAAGTCATAACATGGCCTACAAGACCCTCATGGTCTGTCCCCCGCCTCCTCCTTCCCGTGGCCTATGCACCTTCTATATTCTTCCTCTGTTTCTCTCTGCCTTATTGTTCACGAGCCTTATTGTTCCTCAAACATGCCAGACACACTTGCACCCCAGGGCCCTTGCACTTGCTGTTCCTGTGCTTGGAATGTTCTCTCAGAAAACCACACGGCTCACTCCTTTACTTCCTTAATTCACAAGTTACTTTTCAGTGAGGCTCCCCTAACCACACTATCCACAATTTCAGCCCCTCCCAATATTTCACACCCTCCTTTCCTGCTCTATTTTCTCTTCAGCACTTATTGTTATCTACCACACAATGCATTTTACTTATCTTGTTTATCATCTTCCCCAACCCCTCCCCCCTCCCCCACCCCCACCCTTCCGCCGCCCCAGACACTATAATATAAGCTCCACGAGAACAGGAATGTTTGTCTGTTTTGGTCACTGCTGTACCCTGGCATCTGGACAGTGCCTGGCACACAGTGGGTGCTACCTAGATAAATATTTAATTCATTTATTTATAACTAATTTATAAAGTAAAGCAACAAGATGTCCCCATGATGGCCCCTTCCAGCTCTGATTCCACATCCCTCCAGTTGCTTTTGTTCATCCAGGTGATCGTTCAGCAGGTATTTATTGGAGCCCTAGCTAGTCAGGACCACCCACTTTGCCTTAGCGCAGGAGGTTGGGACCCAGGCTCCGAAGACCCCTAGCAGAGAGAGATTAGAGCAAGCCCCGGTGTGCCTGCCCATGTCACCTGTTTGGGCCCCGAAACGCCAGTGATGAGAGGATTCGCTGGTGGTGGGTGCAGGGAGGGAAGACAGCCAGAGGGCGTGATCCAGGGCAGTTCTCAGAGTGTCACAGCTGGACCACTGCAGGCAGAAGGACACAGTGCTGAAGAGCGTGGAATGGCTTCGTGAGAAACTCTCAAAACCTGTTTCCAGTAAGGAGAAAGGCTCAGCTTGGTGCTTTACCGCAAACATCTTTAACACTTGCCTGTTTCCCTTTTTAAAAAGAGAAAGCAAGCTTCAAGCTCTAGAGCCTTGGCAGGCCATCGTACCCGGCTAGATCTAACGATAGTGCTTCGTGATCATTGTTTTCTATTTATGACAGGTGACACCACCTTTTTATTTAGAGTAGCAATATACAATTTCCTTTTGAAATCATTTAACCAAAAAAAAAAAAAAAAAAAGAGAGAGAGTTGATGTAAAGAAAAATAATGAGTGAATAATTGTATAGGTGCTATGTCCAGGCAGCATAAAAATGACAGAAGTTTAGGAAACAGGTAACAAATAATGATTGAGCACCTTCTCTGTGCCAGGAGATGTTGTATTCTAGGTGCTGGGATGCAGCTGTAGATAAAACAGACAAAACCACTGCCGTCCTGGGGTTTGCATCCTGGTGGGGCAGAACGTTGATCCAAGTGCTTTGTGACGCTTCGGGAAGGGTGGGCACCGTCAGTCATCCCTGCCCGTCTGGTTGCCGGGCAGCAGCTGTCTCCCCACACCAGGGTGGAGAGGCAGAGTGGACCCGCAGTTGCAGGCAGCATCTGGTAACAGCTGTGGCGGGGCAGGAGCGGCGCCCTAGGTGGGGCGCAGACGCCTTGGCAGGGAAGCTCCATCCGGTCCCCCGGGCAGAGAGGAAGTGCCACGTTAGGTTGCCCATGCACCTGCGAACTTGGCGTCGGAGCTGGGATGGGTGGGTGCTGGGCCGGGATCCAGGCTCTGACACCCCTCCCCGACAGGCCAGCCCCCGCCGCGCCCTGGAGCGCTATTTCCACGCGGTGGTGGCAGCCGTGGAGCAGATGGCTAGCGAGCCCAGCCCCAGCCGGGAGGGACACCTGGAGAGGCTGGAAGAGGTTTACTGCTCGCTGCTGGGGCCGACGGCGGCCGCCAGGGGGCGCTGCGGCGGTAAGTGGCGAGAGGGCGGGCGGGGCAGTGAGGCGCTGCGGACTGGGGACCCTGCAGGGGGCGCCAGAGAGCAGTTCTGTACCTGCTTGCCGTCTGCATGCATGACTGCACTGGGGTTGGGCGCAATACTACTCCTAGAAGCCTGGGGACTGAGGGTGCCCAGGAACTTGAAAGGCTCTGGGCTAAGAAGGTGGCTAATTTGTTCTGCAGGGCACCTACTACACCCCAGTAAAATGCTGTTCTGTTCTCAGCATTTTATATGTTTAAATATATTACATATATTAAACCAATTAATCCTCACAGTAAACTCTTGAGATAGGAAAGTATCATCCCTGTTTTACAGATGAGAAAACTGATTTAGAAAGAGGCTATAAATTTTCCCGAGATCATCCAGCTGGTTAAGTGGCAGAGCCAAGATTCAAACCCAGCTTATCCTGTTCTTAACCACTACATTCTAGTAACCAAAGAGTCTGATGGTCCAGGGATGCTCTAAAAAGCATTTAAAATAGCAGCCTAGTCAACATCACTTACATCTGGTGTCACCTATTTTTATTCCGCATGCTTCCTTTCTATTTGCTTTCTTTAAGACAATGCCACACACTGATGGGAATCAAGCCTGTGTAAACTGGGAGACCCTAAAGAGCTCTGAGAAGTGTCCTGGAACGTGTCTATCTAGCTGTTGGGATGGTTCAGATTTGTGCCGTTTCATGGTTGCCCATGAAATTCGTTAGCCTGCACGTTCCAGAACACACCATGCACCCACAGGCACAGGGCACCAACCTAAGTCAAGGGCAGAGGTCAGTGTGCCAGCTCTGGGGCTTGATCGTGGCAGCCCAGGGATGGTGGAGGCTGCAGAAGTCAGGGTGAGGCAGGCAGGATGGTCCTCCCCAGACACCCTCCATCTTCTTAGTGTTCTGTTCTTTTGTTTTGCTTTAATATTCGATACCTCTGTGCCTCTGATAACCACGTGGAAATGTCTGCTCGTGAAGCCTCCTTCCTCCCAAAGCTGGGACAAATCCTGAGGCAAATCTGGCTTTGCTCTCCTTGGGTACCACTTGCTAACTTAGCAGTGACTGCGTGAACAGGATGCGACCAGGTCTGGGCCACCCCCACCATCCCAACCACATCTAGCACCTGCCTCCTACCTTGACCTGTCCTGCACATCTTTTTTTTAATTTTATCCTCACCCAAGGACATTTTTCCATTTTTTTGTTCAGATAGAGTGGGAGGGAGAGAGAGAGAGAAACATCAACGTGAAAGGAACACATCGAATGGCTGCCACCCGCACGACCAACCAGGGCCAGGGACAAACTGCAACCAAGGTACATGCCCTAGCGGGAACCGAACCCAGGTCTCTCTGGACCACAGGCCGACTCTCTAACCGCTGAGCCAAATTGGCCAGGGCTGTCCTGCACATCTTAATGACCAGCCAGCAACCCAGTTGAGCCTCTACTGCTACTGGAGCAGCATGGGACAATGGTTTTGAGCACAGAGTCCTGGATAAGAGCATGCACTCTGAAGTTGGGATACCTGGGCTCAAATTCTGACTCTGCCACTTACTGTGTGGCCTTGGGCCAGTTACTTAACCTCTCTGTGCCCCTGGCTCCTCCTCTGTAAAGTGAGGATAATAATACTATCTGTGGCCCAGGGTCACTGGCAGGATCCGGTGAAGCAATGGTAATGTGTGCAAGGTGAGAACAGCATCTGGCAGTAGTAAGTGTTCTGTGGCGTTAGTTGCTCTCCACTAAGGAAGCTTGTAGCCTTGTTAGGGAGGGAGCCATGCTATGCAGAAAGTAAATCCTAAGGCTACAGGTTAGGTGCCTAAAGCGCAGCCTGTAAGGTCTGCTGGACACCTGGAAAGGCTGAGAGAGGTTTACTGCTCCCTGCTGGGGCCGACGGCGGCCGCTAGGAGGCGCTGCGGCGGTAAGTGGCGGGAGCGCGGGCAGGGGCAGTGAGGCAGTGTGGTCGGGGACCCTGAAGGGGGCGCCAGAGAGCAGTGCTGTGCCTGCCTGGAGTCTGCCTGCACTGGGGCTGGAGTGGTCAGGAAGGCTTCTGGAAAAAGAGGAGGGGCTGGCCCTGGTCTCTCCCCTGGACTGCAGGCTGCCTGCTGCCCTTAGTACTTGGCTGATGAGCTCTCTTCTGCATCACCCACAGGAGCAAATGTTAATTGAGTGTCTACTGTGTGCAAACTACTGGAAGAGACCCTAAGAAATACAGCAGCCTTTTCCCTTCCTCTGGATGTAGGCAGGGCTTCTGGGAACAATGGGAAAGGCAGCGAGGCTGCAGCGTGCGGCAGGGGGTGACCAACAATAGAAAAGGTTGGGACGACACTGCGAGCTGATCTGTGAAGGGTTCTATAGGCTGAGCTAGGAAGTTTGCAGGAAACGGAGCTTCCAGGCCTTCTTGGGCAGGAGGGGACTGTGCAGTGTTAGGCCCGGGTGAGATGATGGCAGAGAGGGAGAGGAACGCAACAAGACCAGGTGCGGGAGGGCGAGGGTCTCTGCCACCCCCTCCAGGTTCCATGCAGGAGCTGGGGGTGGGGTGGGGAGGGCAGAGGAGAATCCCACATCTTCTCCTTCATGGACTCCACAGCCTGCTCCTTCCTTCAGGTGACGCCCTCCCAGACCGGCCACCAAGCATCCCCCTGCCGAGCCCATACATCACATTCCACCTGTGGACCGACGAAGAGCAGCTCTGTAAGTGCCTTTGACTTCGTGGGAGCTGACCGGAAACAGTGGCATATGTGTGTGTCTGAGTGTGTTGTGTGTGTGTGTGTGTGTGTAGATGCATCTCTGTATGTCTGTGTATGTTTCTGTACGTGTTTGTATATGTACCTATTGTGTCTCTATGTGTGTTGTGTGACTACGTATCTATGCATCTATTGTGTGTCGATGTCTGTGTCTGTGTATGTCTTTGTGTGTGCATCTGTGTGTGTCTATGTGTATCTCTGTGTGCGTATGCGTGTGTGTGTCTGCGTATACTGGGTTGCCAGCACATCTGGAAGAAGAATGCATTTCTTTGTCAGAATAGCTCAATGCATTAGTCACTGGCCTCGAATGTCTAGAAAGTGCCACATGCCCATGATGATGCCAGCAGACAATGCAGGTCCCCAGGGAGGCAGTCACAACAGAAGTGATGTTTCCTGGAGCTGGAGGGGCCTTCCAGAAAGACCACTCACCCAACACTTCCCCTCCACGCTGGTGTTTCCTCCCACAGCGCCCTGGCTCTTGTCCAGGGAGAGGGGAAGGCAAAGGCGCAGGTTGTAGTGCCGGACCGGTGAACTGGGGTCAAGTCTGGGCACTTCCTTTCACATGCCAGGTCACCCTAGACAGACTCAGTTTTCTCTCTGGGCCTCAGTTTACTCATGGGAAATAAAATGAAGGAAGGTTCGAAAAGCCGGGGAGATTCCAGGAGCTGCTGGTCTGTTCTCTGTATCTCAGGGCATGCTCTGGGAAGTGGGAGGATGGAGGATGCTAGTGAGCAAAGGTGAAAAGGAGGGCTCTAGAGTCCAGAGGTACTGGGTGAAGCTGGTTTCTTTACTGCAGGACTTCTCAGAGCCTTTGAGATGTTGACTAACGAAACTTAACAGGAGGCAGGCATGTGGGGTTCTTAGTCCTTTGGCCACAGAACCTCTGTTCCTTCATGGGGCTTCTGTTCAGCTGAACAGTGTTTGAGAAACATGGAACCCCAGGCCTTGCCAGGGTGAGGCCCTGCCAGCCTCACATGCCCTCTCCACCCCGACGGTCCCCTTGTTCTCCACATCGCAGGGAAGGAACTGGTGCTCTTCTTGCGCCCGAGATCCCAAATGCGCCTCAGCGCTGACTTGGAGGCTTTGGATCTGCAGGGCCTCCTGCCAGACCAGGAGCTGGCCCGTGCGTCCATGCTGTCCACCGACAGCGGCATCGAGCGGGACCTTCCTTCGGGGACCGAGGAACTGCTCACCCCCAGCAGCCCGGAGATGGAGCGCGCAGGGCTGCAGCGCAAAGGGGGCATGAAGAAGCGGGTGTGGCCCCTGGACATCTTGATGCCCAGCAACTGGGATGGGCCCCCGGGGCTTCACCGGAGGACGGGCAGACCCATGGGGGATGGAGAACTGCTACCCGGTGTCTCCCGGCTGCACACTGCCCGGGTGCTGGTGCTCGGGGATGACCGGATGCTGGGGCGCCTGGCCCAGGCATACCACAGCCTCAGGTAGGGCCAGAGGTGTGGCGGGGGGCGGGGGGCCTGGCATGTGCTGGTGCAGATCAAGGAGTGGCTAAGGAGGGCCAGGAGCCAGAGGCCAGGATAAGGTGGGGAAGACGGTGCAGTGCACCCATTGTGTAGATGAGAAGAACCAAGTCTGTCTGAAGCTGAATCCCCCGCCCTCACCCTCATGCTGTTGTCCTTTGCCAGGAAACGAGAGACCCAGACGTTCTGCCTCACTCCCAGACTCAGCCTGCAGCTCTACTACATCCCTGTGCTGACACCTGAGGTGGAGGTGTGGGGCAGGGCATCGGGGTGCCAGGGGCAGGGGTCCGGGGGAGGGCTGGCAGGGGCACACTGCGCCTTGCCTCCCCTGGCTCCGGGAACTAGACTCACCCTTCCCTGGGCTGCGGAGCAGGAAGCGACCTCAAAGGTCCCCTGTTCCAGGCACGGGTCCTGGGGGCTGAATGTGGCCGGAGAGACGTTCTCTCCCAGGGGCAGCCTGCCCACCGTGGGCTTTCGTTTTGCTTTTCTGATGGAATTAAAAGCAAGCTTCTCCTCAGACAGGGACTCCCACTCACACTCACACACACGCACACGCACACACCTGGGAATTTCAGGCAGTGGGAGCCCATTGACCCACCGGGGGAGAGGAAGCCCCACTTGAGGTTCCTCGTTTCCGTTGCCCACTCTGCTGCTTGTTGGGCAGCATTAAATGCAAAGCCACTGTCTCTCTCCTTTTAAGGCTGACGATCATTTTCAGTGTCCCTGACAAGTGGCCCTCAGAGAAAGGTACTCCGGCTTCATCTGGGGTATAAAACACGCAGCCTTTACATGGTGCAGAAATGGCCTCAAGAGCTTAGGTGACTTGACTACATTCCCAAAGCTGGTTTGCCTAGGACTGGTACCCGGGGACCCTCTGGCCAGGAAGAGTGTTGGAGGCAAAGCCTGACGGGTCGGCCTCATCCCCTTGTCCTCAGAAGCCCGCATCACCCAGGCACGTGGAGCTCGGAGAGCTGGCCGCGTTCCTGGGCCGCGCTGACCCATGGTACGAGAGCACCGTCAACACCCTGTGCCCGGCCATCCAGAAGCTGGCGGAGATGGTAGGGGCAGCGAGGGTAGGAGGGTGGAGGGAGGTGGGAGGGGGCCATTTCTGATATTGCTCTTGACTCTTGACCTCAAGAGTCAGTCCAGGGGGCCCCAAGGTTGGAGGAGGCAGGAGAGAAACACAGGAGAGAACCCCAGCCAACGAGTGGTTGGAATTGACTCAGAACACTTAGCAAGCGCTGCAGCCCTCCTTATGCACGGCTCCCACATCTGCGCTTCAACCCGCCGGGGCCGAGCAGACTCAGACGAAACAAGTCCCGGCGTTGCTGCCGTGGAGTACGTCATCAGGCCTGGGTGGCGACGTCTGTCCTGAACACTACAGACCATTTTTTTCTTGTCATTGTTCCCTCCATAATACAGTATAACAACTGTTTATGTAGCATTTCCATTGTGCTCTGCATTATAAGGAAGCTTGCAGGAGGTTGTGAGTAGGTTACACGCAGACACCAGGCCACTTTGCACAAGGGGCACGTGAGCATCCGCAGGTTTTGGTGTCCATGGGGGTCCACGGGGATGACTACTTTGGACAAAATGGCTGTGGAAAGATGAAGTAAAACACCCTTTCGTAAGTGTGTGGGCCAATTACATTCTCTTGTGAGTGTCCTGGGATGCTTTCTCTGTGGTTATAACGGCTAAGGCTGCCTGAGCACGTCCACGTTCCAGACGCTGTTCTAAGCACTTAGCACAGCTTCCCTACCAAGTAGACAGTCTTCTTGGCAAGTGCTGTTGTCTCTGGGCCCCATGTGACAGGCAAGCAGCTGAGGCCTGAAGAGATTAGGTCACCTGCCCAAAGTAACTAAATGAGTGCAGAGTCCCTCTTGGAGTCCGGCAGCTTGATCCCAGAGCATGATCTCCTCAACACGAACCATAGAGCCAGCCCGGCCCCGGCCGGCAGTGGGAGGGGAGCTCTCGCTGACTGATGGGAAAAGGCTTTGACATATAAAGAGAATCTTATCCTTTTTGTGGTCATGTGTGTTGCAGACATTTTATTCCACTTTGCTTTTTTGCCTAGCGATTGGGTCAGTAGTGGTTTTGATCTTCAAAAGTTTAATATTTTTATATAAACATACATAGTACTTTTATGCTTTGAAAGGACTTCTCGACTGATTGAATAGTCACTGATAATTTATTCTAACACTTTTAACATCTCAACTTTTACATTGAAATAACCTATCTGCAATTAATTTCAGTGTGTAGTGGGACGTATGTAATTTTATTTTTTCCAAATGTTTGGCCAGTTTTCCTCAGCTATTTATTGCATAAACCATCTTGCTCTGTCACTCTGAAATGCCACTTTTATCATTTACTAAATTCTAACATATGCTTGAGTTTATTTCTGGATACCTATTCTTTCTCATTGATCTATTTAGTTTTGTACAAATTAGCACTTTCATATTTTAATAGCTGTCAGGGTAAGCCTACCTCATTACTCTTCTTTTTCAAAACTTTTAGAATGTGCTTATTTATGTTTGTTTCTAGATAAATTTTAGAATTTTGTGGGGGTTTTTTTCAAATATTTATTGTTGAATGTATTACAGATGTTCTTCATTTTTCCCCCATTGACTCCCTCCTCCCCACTCCCACCTCCCTCCCGCCTTTTCCCACACTATTGTCTGTGTCCATTGGTTATGCATATAGGTTCTTTGGTTCATTTCTTCCCACCCCCAACCCCTTTCCCTTTGAGGTTCATCAGTCAAGCAATGAATTTGTACTTCTTAATCCCTTCAACTTTTTCACCCATTCTTCCAACTGCCCTCCCATCTGGCAACCAACAAAATGTTCTCTGTGTCTATGAGAATGTTTCTGTTCTGCCTGTTCATTTTGTCTGTAGATTCCATTATTGATAGATATGTATTCATTGACATTTTGTTTGTTCATATATTTTATCTTTTTCTTCAAAAAAACCCTTCCTCATTTCATACAATAACAGTTTGGTGGTGATGAACTCCTTTAACTTTTTCTTGTCTGGGAAACTCTTTATATGGCCATCGATTATAAATGACAGCTTTTCAGGATAGAGTAATCTTGGTTGTAGGTTCTTGCTTTTCATCACTCTGAATATTTCTTGCCACTCCCTTCTGTCCTGCAAAGTTTCTTTTGAGAAATCAGCTGACAGCCTTATGGGAACTCCCTTGTAGGTAACTAGCTGCCTTTCTCTTGCTGCTTTTAAGATTCTCTCTTTGTCTTGTACTTTTTGCATTTTGATGATGATGTGTCTTGGTGTGGGTCTCTTGGGGTTCATCTTGTTTGGCACTCTCTGTGCTTCCTGGACTTGTATGTCTGTTTCCTTCACCAAGTTAGGAAAGTTTTCTGCCATTATTGTTTCAAACAGCTTTTCAATTTCTTGTTCTCTCTCTTCTCCTTCTGGCACCCCTAAGATGCGAATGTTGGCATGCTTGAAGTTGTCCCAGAGGCTCCTTACACTATCCTCATTGTTTTGGATTCTTTTTTCTTTTTGCTGTTCTGATTGGGTGTCTTTTGCTTCCTTATATTCCAAATCGATGGTTTGCTTCTTGGATTTACGTACTCTACTATTGAATCTGTGTAAATTATTCTTTATTTCAGTTAATGCCTCCTTCATTTCTGACTGTGCATCCATCATTTCTGACTGGTCCTTTTTTATGCTCTTGAGGCCCTCACTAAGTTCACTGAGGTTCTCAATAAGTTCATTGAGCATCCTTATAAGCAGTATTTTGAACTCAGCATCTGTTAGGTTGCTTATCTCCATTTCACTTAGTTCTTTTATTGGGGTTTTGTTCTGTTCTTTCATTTGGGACCTGTTTCTTTGTCTCCTCATTTTGGCTGCCTCCCTGTGCTTGTTTCTGTGTATTACTTAATGAGAGGTATGGGGCTAGCTGAGACCAGATGCTGCTTGTTTGAAAGAATTTAGGAAAACCTGAAGCAGGATCCAAGACAGGCCAATCCTATGGTTAAGCAAGTGGCAACAGCTTGGGTGGGCCTGAAAGTTGGGTGGGGCGGGGCTTCAGGGAGTCACCAGGGCGGGGCTACCAGTGTGAGCCAGGTTGCTGGAGTCCCAGATTTGGCGACTGTCTGCCGCCCCCGGGAAGGGCTCACCAAAGGAACAAAGGCCTCTGACAGCATGTTTGTCCCGGAGAGAGCCCCCTCTCCAGCCCTCGCACCAGTGCCAAACAGCTCAGTTCTTCCCTGTATGTCTCTGGTGCCCCTCGAGCTGCCTCCCCTCCGAGCTTAGAGGGAGAGAGTCCGATAAGTCCGTGCGCGGGCCCTTTAAGGAGCTGCCTGGGGCTCCCGCCGTGTCAGCTTCCCTGAGGCTCAGTTCCCGCTGGTTTTTCCAGCCAGAAGTCATGGGGATTCTCCTCCTGGCACTGGGACCCTGAGCGGGGCACCTGGTGTGGGACGGGGACCCCTTAGTCCTCAGGGAGGACCTTCCCAGCCGAGGTGTCCTCCTGATTTTTATCCGCCACACGTGGGTGTGGGACCAGCCCGACAGCCTCCGCCCCTCCTACCAGTCTGGATGTGGCTGCTGCTTTAATTCCGTAGTTGTAGGACTTCCATTCAGCTTGATTTCAGGCGGTTTTGAATGATGGTTGTTCTGTAGTTTAGTTGTAACTTTGATGTGGTTGTGGGAGGACGCGATACCGTTTACCTACGCCGCCATCTTGACCGGAAGTCTAGAATTTTGTTTTCATTTCACTTTTTAAAAAATATTTTTATTGAATTCTTTTTTTTAGAGAGAGAGAGAGGAAGGGAGGGGCAGAGAGAGAGAAACATCAATGTGAGAGAGAAACATCGATCAGCTGCCTCCTCCTCAACCCAGGCATGTGCCCTGATTGGGAATCCAACAGCAACCTTTCAGTGCACGGGACGATGTCCAACCAACTGAGCTACACAGGCCAGAGCTTCATTTTATTTTTAATTCATTTGGGATTTTGATTGGAATTGAGAAGAGAATTAGTACCTTTAGCACATTAAGTGACCCTCTCTGGGATCAAAGTATAAGTCTTTATTCATTAAAGTTTTCTTGTATACCCCTCAGGGTAGTTGTGCAGGTCTCAGCATATAGAGTTTACCCATTTCTTGTTTAATTTATCCTCATGGTTATTTTAAAATATATTTTTTATTGATTTTTTAGAGAGGAAGGGAGAGGGGGAGAGAAATAAAAATATCAATGAGAGAGAAACATCGATCGGCTGCCTCCTGTATACCCCATACTGGGGATTTGGTCCACAACCTAGGCATGTTCCCTGACCAGAAATCGAACCAGCAACCTCTTGGTGCATGGCAACGCTCAACCACTGAGCCACACCTGCCAGGCTATCTTCATGTTTAATAGTTTTTTTCTTGCAGTTGTGGATGGTATCTTTCTCCCATTGTTTTTGGACAGTAGTTACTGCTAGTAAAAAAGGGACCTATGGATTTTTACATATTTACTTTCAAACTTTCCACTTTACTGAGCTCTCCATTTTGCTTTATTATCTGATTGGTTGGGGTGCTTTCTTATATCTTTTGCTTGAATAAAGATGTTGGTGGGGAGGCATGTTTTCTGAATTATTGCTGATCTAAAAATGTCTGCATATACATACATGACTGTTGAGCTGGGTATTGAAATACCTTTTCCTCAAAACTTGGAGGATATTACAGGAGGAAGATCTGAAGCTGGCAGAGATGGTAGAGGCAGCAAGGGTAGGAGGTTTTGTTTATGTGCTTTTACTGGTAGCTTTTTTCCCCTGCCAGGACACATACAAGATTTTGGTTTTTCTCTGCTCTTCTTCCTCTTATAATTAACAATTTGCGTGACCCTCACACTTACTCCAAAAGCAGTTTCCACATGAAGAGCTGGAAACAGTGTGAGCAATGCAGCATCACTAGAATAAGTTCATAGTTCTTCAGCATGACCCTTGAAGGGAACAGTATTTTAGTAGACCAGATGTGAGAATCAGAAGAGATATTATAAAATCTTTTACAAGCTTGATTAGATAAACTTGAGTCTTTCCAACTCTGATACCATCAGATTCTATGTAGACATTCTTTTCTGTTTACCTAAACTACCCAATCATTATGCTTTAGGATTATATGGGATTGAGGAAAGCCTGTAGGACATGGGGCTAGTCCTTTCCCAATAACATGCAAAAATGTGTTTATCAATATATTCAGATACCACAAGAACTAAAAGAGACATCAGATCATCTGGTTCAACTTCTCATGCCCCAGGTTAATGAGTAGCTAATCCAAACAGAACCCAGTCCAGACTCTCTCATCATTAGTTATATACTCAAGCATCTTGTCTACCCCAAGCACCCAGCATAGTGCTTCACACATAGAGGTGCCCAGTATGTCTTTGTGCAATTACAATGAATCAGAGTTCCTGGGGAGATGGGATTTGGATGGGAGCATTTTGACTAGAGTGGAAATTGGGTAGTAGGAAAGGCTTGGACTGTGCAGAAGGACCAGCTGGGTTCATGCATCACAGAGGATAGGTAGGGCTCTGGAGTTTCTCTCTTAAGAAAGTGGCACCTCCCATAGTAACATGGAAAGAGGTAGCTGAAAGCATTCTCTGTCTGCTTCACAGCCTCCCTCCCTGGACACATCCCAGACCGTAGACCCCTTCATCCTGGATGTCATCACCTACTATGTCCGCATGGGCACCCAACCCATCTATTTCCAGATGTACACAGTCAAGGTAAGCGTTCCACCTGCAGCTCCAAGGATACCATGGCCGTCTGCTGGACCCCAGGACCCTACAACCTAAACATCCCGGCTCTGGGGAAACACGGTTATTATGGTAAAAGTCATAAACTCATGCAGAGACTCTTGGCTGTTAATTTTATCTTCTCAATCGCTGGATTTCTGTGGGCACCAGTGGACTACATTTAACAGCCATCTCTGCCTCTAGCTTCCTAGCTTACTGAATTCTTGTTTTTCACTCTGCTTCTTATGGTAGATCTTTCTGTTTTTTCACTTCTTTTTCTTTATTGATTTGAGAGAGAGAGGAAGGGAGAGAAAGATAGAAACATCGATGAAAGAGAACATCGATCAGCCGCCTCCTGCATGCCCCACCACTGGGGATTTAGCCCACAACCTGGGCATGTGCCCTGACCAAGAATTCACCTGGCGACCTCTTGGTGCATGGGTCAATGCTCAACCACTGAGCCACACCGGCCGGGCTTTTATACAAAAAAATATATATGTTTTTTTAATTGATTTTTCAGAGAGAGAGGAAGGAAGAAAGAGAGAGATAGAAACATCAATGTGAGCCCTGGCCAGTCTTGCTCAGTGGTTAGAGCGTTGATTTGTGGACCAATGAGTCATGGGTTTGATTCCGGTCAAGGGCATGTACATCAGTTGCAGTTTGTCTCTGGCCCTGGTGGGGATCATGCAGGAGGCAACCAGTCAATGTGTCTCTCTCACATGGATGTTTCTCTCTCTCTCTCCCTTCCTACCTCCCTTCTACTCTATCTGAAGAGAAATAGAAAAATACCCTCCAGTGAGGATTTGAAAAAAAATAGAAACATTGATGTGAGAGAGATACATCCATCAGCTTCCTCCTGCATGCCCCCTAGTGGGGATTGAGCCCACAACCCGGGCCTGTACCATGACAGAGAATTGAACCAGGACCTCTCAGTCCATGGGCTGAGGCTCAATCCCCTGAACCACCACCAGCCAGGTAGTAGATCTTTTCTTTATTGCCTTCCTGATTTTGACCTAAATAGAGGATTTAGACCTTTTCCTTGATTTTCAAAATGCAAACCAAAACAACACAAAATAGACAAATAAAAACAACCTCTCAAAGGTCTCCAGGAAAGGGAGTAATGCAAATGACTTAAAATTAAATACTAGGTAGCTGTCACTGCCCTTCAACCAAAGGTCCCCGGAAGCACACCTGTAGCTGAACAGAGTTGGGTTTCCGGACTTGCTGCAGTGAGGAAGACCACACACCATGGACAGCCATGAGGCATCTCGGGAAGAGACTTAGAACAAATGGAATTTTGCCTCCTGTTGGGTGACTTTGGAGAGGGCTCCCTAAAGCAGGACTTTGCTCAGGATCAAATGCTGTCAGGAAGCAGGAATGATTCTATGACTGGGCACAGTGAGCAGCCGCTCACTGTGTGCTGGGAGAGGGTACAGGATGTGGTCTGCACAGTGTGTCCATTTTTGCCTGTGTGCAGATGTGACAGTGGCATGGTCTGGCTTTTGTTATGACCCATCACTGTCACAGAGTAGCTCTGCCTAACAATGTTGGCACCTGTGAAATTGTTTATGGTGAACAGGACCCCAAGACCTCGCTGTGGGTGCCAAGCCAGCTCCCAGCTTCTGGTGGCCACTTTTTTCTCTCTCTATCCCTGTTCTTTTGAGAATGCTGTGGCCAGTCTTTCCTGTTGTTCCAACATCCTCCTTCTTGTCCTCTCCACACCTTGCTTCTCCCCTCCTCTCTGTCCCTCTTCCCTCAGGAGCCACTCCTACCCCAAATTTCCTCTTGGTCTCACCGAGAGCAACTCAGGTCTCACTAGCCCCTCCCCGTGCAGCCCTGAGCTTCTCTGTGCACCGAGTGAGGTCCGGTTCTCCGTCCTGGCCCTCACCCTTTCATTCCCCCTACCAATGGCTAGGGGAGATTTTAATACCCTCCCCTTTGTTAATTTGTCCCCCATTCCTGCTGTCCCCACAAGTAGTGGCTACAGGTGGTTTGGGTTTCAGTAATACTCCCCTCCACTATTTATAACTGTATTGCTGTACCTATGACATCTGGGTGGATAGGCGGACAGGTCAGATCCAGAGAAGCACTGGATGCTGCTCAGAGCCCAGCACTGGCAGGAGGGGCTTTTGCTCACTCTCCCCGCCACTCACATCCTTGGGCTCCGGGGTTGGGCAGGGAGCTGCCTCGGGCAGAGCCGGCCTTCTCCAGTCTCCTTCCCCCCTCACTTCCTCCCTCCCTCCCTCCATCTCTCCAGATCTTCTTTAGTGACCTGAGCCAAGACTCTGCGGAGGACATTTTCCTCACTGAGCTGAAGGTGAAGATCCAAGACTCCAAACTCCCCAAAGGTGAGCATCACCCCCCTTTTCCGAAGCTCGCTCTGTCTCAACCTCCCCAAGCCCCGTTGGCAGAAAGTCCTCCTACCTCTCTTTGCTGGAGGTGAATTGGCTCCCTCCAAGCTCACCCAGACTGAAGGACAGCCTGGCACTCCCACTCCCGAGGCTCAGTGAGGTGGGGAAGCTGGGGTCAGGGGACCTCCCTCCTTCAGCCTCTTCTCTTCTTCCTCAGATGGTTTCTCACCCAGGAGGAAAGGCACGGCTGAGGGCCCAGGGGCTGAGCTCTCCCTGTGCTACCAGAAGGTCAGTGGCGGGTGTGGTCAGGAGGTACAGCCGGGTGGAAACAGAAACATGGGCGCCAAGGGAACCTTCTGCCCTTTTCTGGGCTCTGCCCCCAGTTTCCCCACTTTCGGAGAGTTTTGTAGGAATGGCCTCGCATGTAGACAAGTCGGGGATCTGATTTAAGGAACAAGGGGCTGTCCCCTTGCTCCAAAATACCTTCCTCGCTGGCTGAGCGGATGCATGCGGAGATGGAGCCCTTTGGGGGAGAAGGCCGCTCGTGCCTCCGGGGCTGAGAGTGCCCAAGCCCGTATCCCTGTCCCCTCATTGGACAGTAATGACGCACACCAGGCTCTGGGGCAGGGGCTGGAAGCGAGACTGTTGATGCGAGGATGTGTGGGGGCTGGGTTGTCCTGAGGACCCCAATCTGTGCCTGCATCGCCCTCCCCAGGCCCTGCTCAGCCACCGGACCCGAGAGGTTACCATTTCCCTGAGGGCCACTGGGCTGGTCCTGAAGGCCCTTCCAGCCAGTGACACCGAAGGTGAGGAGTTGGGACAGCAGAGCAGAGAGAGGGCGAAGGGACAAGAAGGAGGGAGAAGGATAGAGGGTCGAGTGACAGGAGACGAGGGGAACCAGGGGAAGGAGGTCTCCCACCCCATCCCTGGGGTCAGTGAAGGTGGTTGGGCTCCTGCTCGCGCTGGGCCAGGGCTGGGGGCCAGGCTGCAGGAGCCAAGTGCGGTCCCCACCCTTGGACGCTTCCCAGTGAGCGACACGCGCTCCCGCACGGAGTGCGCCTCTGAGGCCTGCGGAGCGGAGGGACCGCACGGAGGCCTGCGGGCTGCAGCTTTGTGTGCAGAGGTTTTTTCCGAAGGCTGTTTGAGGGGGCGGGCACTCCCGTTCACAAAAGGCACTACTGACCCAAACCATCTCCTGGCCAATTCTATAATTACAGATATATATTAGATAATAAGGTAGTATCTAATTATCTAAATCTAAAATTGAGATAAAAGATACCAGTTTATGTGTATAGAATAATATGCATAAATTATGAGTATGAGCTATTCCTGTTAGCGCCCTGGCCTTCTGGAATAATCAAGGTTGGCAACGTGTATTACTAACCACTGCACCCATTGCCCAGACGGCAGGTTATGCTACATCAAGCATGTTAACGCTGAGATAGGTATTATTCGTATTAGCAACCTTTTACTGGTGAGGACACTGAAGAAAAGACAGAACTCGCCCAAGGTCGCCCCCCACACGGGAGCCTGTGCTCCTCACCGCCACTTCCTCTGTGAGCGCCAGAGCTCAGCAGACCAGACCAGCAGGCTGTGATCCACAGGTGCCCCTAGATCTTTCCAGCGCAAACAAGAACGTTGACCCAGGCAGACGCGCATCGTGCTCCATGCTCTACCCCAGTGCCAGCACATGAGCTGGCACATAGTGGATACTCAGTAAGCATCCACTGAATAAAGGAAGTGCTTCTTTACACTCAAACACTTGTTTTAAAAAGAAGGAATGGCCCTGGCCGTTTTGCTCAGCGGTTAGAGCATCGGCCTATAGACGGAAGAGTTGCGGATTTGATTCCTGGTCAAGGGCACGTACCTGGTCGGGTCGCATTCGGAAGGCAACATATTGATGTGGCTCTCTCACATTGATGTTTCTCTCTCTCCCTCCCTCCCACTCTATCTGACAAAAATCAATGGAAAAATATCCTCGGGTGAGGATTAAGAGGATCAAAAAATAATAAATAAATACATATAAAGAATGAATGAATCTGAAATGTTCCAGAAGAAACACAGAATGAAAATGGATATTAGCCAGTCTGGAAGCCTATGAGGAATATGTCTTGCATCCCTCCCCCCACTCCATCCGACTATGATGAATCGCTCTGTCTCTAATATCCTCTGCGGCTTTGCTCGCATGCCAGTTATGACACCTGTCATATAAAGCATTTGTGTTTCTCTATGGGTATCATTGCTCCGAAATTTTCTTGGCATCTGGCACAAAGAGGAAACTCAAGATTACTGATTTGATCACTTCTCAATAAAACGGCTTCCAGACAGGTTGAATTTATGGATGACATATGAAACTCTATCACGGTGAGATGTTCTTGGTGTATCAGGACAACACCCTAACCAGCTGAGCTACCCGGCCAGGGCGCTAGACATTCTTTCCTTGTAGATCTTTAACACCGTAAAGGAGACACGTGACTGTGGCAATAGCTGAAAAGGAGAGGCGGTCACAGAGTGGGCCCAGAGTACAGATTCGGAACCAGAGGGGCAGGCTTCAGAGCCAACTTTGCCACTTACCACTGAGACCTGGGGCAAATTACTTGTGACCTCTCTACTCATTTCTTCACTTCTAAAATGGAGATAAGATACTAATTTGTGTGCATATAGTAAATGATAATGTTAACTCTTATTGTTAAAATTGTATTTCTTCTCATTCCTTCACAAGACTCCCACTGCCTACCCCCACTCTATCGTATGCCTCCTCCAAAAGTTTTCCATCACAAAACCCTATCAGAACAATGCCAGGACCCTCCTCGGAGGCTTAGGCATCTAAGAACCCTTCTTAGCAGGAAGAAGGGAGAACCTGGTAGCAGTCATATAGTAATGATTTTTGACACATTATACACCATTCTGAAAGTCAAGGGAACACTCTCAACCTGTCAGGAGTAATGGACCCCTACACCTCTGTGTGCCTTTGTTGTACACACAACCTGGGCTGGGTGTTCCTTCCATGTTTAGCATGTCCAGCAGCTGCAAGGAAGTTCAGCAGAACTTTCTTCCATTGAAAAAGAGGTGCAGAAGGAGGTGAAGAAGGGGCTCTGGGTTGGCTGCTATGCCTGAAGATGCAGAAACTGTGGATTCACCAGGGAAGCGAAATGGATGATCAGGAAGAAACTGAAACTTGGCGAGGACCAAGTGGAGTCAGGAAGGGACTAAGCAGGATGTGGAAGGGGGTTAATTTTGGAAGGGGGTGTCTTCTTAGGACCTAGAGTCCACCCTACTTCCCTGAAGGCCCATTCACAGCTGCCCCCCATCTTATACCTCCCAGATTCAAGACCCACACACTTCTTCCCCACCCCCAACTGTTGTTTCCCTTACAGACCACACGTGCCTGAATGTTAACGTGACGGAGGTTGTCAAGTCGTCCAACTTGGCAGGAAGGTCCTTCTCTGTGAGTACTGGGTAGAATGGGAACTGGGCTGTGCAAGTCGGGTAGGGGGCTGGCAGCTCAAGGGGAAGGGTGTTTATAGGAAGGGACTTGTGAGCTTTCCTGAGTCTTTGCTGTGGAAGTGGGCCTTCCCACTGGAAAGAATCTGCTTTCCAATCATCAGTTTGCAATATTGAGCATCGACTGGCATAAACGAGGCATTCTAAGAGTTAAGGCCTGTCCTCCACCTGCTGGCTAGCTGCAGATGTAAGGCATGCGGAGACAGCTACAAAATGTACGCATGCTCTGGCACCCCCTGACTGCACAGCAGCCGGACTCCTCGACACTAGCTCAAAGTCTGACCACATCAAACCAGCTCTTTCAACCTCATCGCTCTGCTGCTGCCCTTTGTACTTCCCCCATTGATACTTATTGATATGAATTCCCTATTGATATAAACTCATCCATCCTCTCCCTATCTGATGGCCTCTCTGGACTTCACTTCCCTACTCAGCTGGGCCTTGGATCCCATGATCACACCTGAACCATGTTCTTAGACACCCTCAACTACCAGGCAGATACTCACTTACATCAAGCCTCCTCCTCAGTCTGTGTGTTCAGGTGGCTGAGTGCTTCCGGAATAAATCCTCCATCTGTATAGATTAGGGCCACAGCAAACGCACGACCTTCCACCTCAATGGATCCGTGGCATCACAACCCTGTTCTCTTCCATCTCCAGGCTCTTCTCCATGTGTTTTCGGTTCACTTTTCTCCAGCTTTGACCACGCCCTCTGTACTGCTCCTTAGCCTAGAATCGTGTGCATTTCCATCCTAGAGAGAAAAATCTCTGCTGTGACTCAGCTACCTCCATCTACCTCTGCAGCTTCCACTGTATTTCCTCCCTTCCTTTCTCAGTGAGGCTTCTTGAAAGATACCTCCGGAGGAGTTTCCAGTCGCCTACCAGTGACTGTCCTACCCACTAGCATCTGCTTAAAGCCCACAGTGGCAAAGTCACCTCCATGTCACAAAGACCAAAGGTCACTTTTCAGTTCTTATATTTCTTTACCCTTCCCTTTTTCTTCCTTTCTTTTTTCTGTTAATCCTCACCTGAGGGTATTTTTCCATTGATTTTTAGAGAGACTGGAAAGGAGGGAGAGAGAGAGAGAGAGAGAGAGAGAGAGAGAGAGAGAGAAACATCAATGTTAGAGAGACACATCAATTGGTTGCCTCCTGCACGCACCCCAACAGGGGCCAGGGATCCAACCTGCAACCCAGTTTTGTGCCCTTGACTGGAAATCGAATCCGAGACCCTTCAGTGTATCTGTCCACTGAGTCACAAGGGCCAGGACATCTTTATCCTCCCTTTTAAAAGAACATTTACTCTATAAACAAAAGTTTAGTTATTTATTTTAGGAAATACAACAAGGCAAGAAGTAAATTTCCTGGTAGTCCTATCACCCAGAGAGGATGACTTAATATTTTGAAGTATATATATTTAGTCTGTTTTTGTATATATTTTTACATAATAGGTCGCTACCTACATACTGGTCTGTAACTCAATGTTTTTAGTAAAAAATATAATAGCCCTGGCTGGTTTGGCTCAGCGGTTAGAGTGTTGGGCTGCAGTCCAGAGAGACCTGGGTTCAGTTCCCGCTAAGGGCGTGTACCTCGGTTGCAGTTTGTCCCTGGCCCTGGTTGGGTCGTGCGGGAGGCAGCCACTTGATGTGTCCCTTTCACGTCGATGTTTCTCTCTCTCTCTCTCTCTCCCTGCCACTCTATCTGAACAAAAAATGAAAAAATGTCCTCGGGTGAGGATAAATATATATATATATATATATATATATATATACACACACACACACATACATATATATACATATACATATATATGTATACACACACATATATAAAAGCATTGTGAATATGGCTTGGTGGTATGTTGTTTATGTCATTAAATATATTTTGTCATTAAATATATTTTATTAAATATTTATTACATGATGGCTACATATGCCCGTGTAATTATTTAATTAATTTCTTATATATTCCAGTAAGTTCTCATTTTTCATTATTGCAAACAATACTGTGAGGAACATTTTATACTGAAAATTATGGCAATACCATTTTTGAAAATGCCTAGAAGTTATATCACTCTCAAATGGCATCCATATTTTAGGACTTTTGATATATTTTGCCAAATTGCCCTCCAGAAGTCTACACCAAATTCCACTCTCACCATAATGTTGGAGTGCTAATTTTGCTGCACAATTGACATGCTATGTTTTTCATCTTTGCAAATTTGATTGTTAAATTTTTTATTATTTCAATTTGTATTTTTTATTACTAATTGATGAAATTGAAGATTTCTTATATTTATTGATAACTTGTACATCTTCATTTGTTTATTCACTGCATATTCTCATCCTATATTAATACTGTGGTGTCCCCACTTTAAAATATAAGAACACTAACCCCTCGTTTGTCATATACTTTAGAAATACTTTTCTCGGTTTTTCTTTAAATGTTGTTTATCAATCTTTTAAAAATGTATTTATATTTTGAGGTTTCAAAATCTACAGATTGTTTTCCTTTGATGATTTCTGCCTCTAACATGATTATACATTATATATGTCTGATTCTTTTTCAAATACCATATTTTATCAAATTATAGACATATAATTTTACATACCACTAAGAAAGAAACAATACTTCCTAAACTATGAACAATGCTTTTTTATTACATAGGTTTCAAAATAATTTCTAATTTTAGAGATGTAAAATATGGGGGGAGGGATGTTTTAGAATCACTGGAAATGACAAGCTTGTTTCCTTAATAGTGTTATTTATTTCTTATGGTTTTTATTTCCTCTCATATTTTTTTGGTCATTTGAAACATTTTTATGTAATTATATCATCTATTATTATTGGAAGTATAAACCTTATGTTTATTGGGTCTGATAGCTTAATTCCTGGTATGTTTCCTCATTTATTGGATTTTTAAAAAATATTTTTCTTTATTGATTTTAGAGAGAGAAGAAGGGAGAGGGAGAGAGAGATAGAAACATCAATGAGAGAGAATATCAATTGGCTGCCTCCTGCAGGCCCCCACTGAGGATTTGGCCCACAACCTGGGCATGTGTCCTGGCCGGGAATCGAACTGGTGATCTCTTGGTGCATGGGTCAACGCTCAACCACTGAGCCACAGTGGCCAGGCTGGATTTCTGAAAATTAAATTTACTAGGGTGATAGGATCATCTAGATCTCAGGTGTAGATTTCTATGACACCAGATCTGTATGTTGCACTGTGTGCCCACCGCCCAAAGCCAAACCATCTTCCGTCACCATATGTCAGGCCCCTTTCGCCCCCGACTTTCCCCCACCCACTTCCTTCTGGCAACACCACACTGCTGCTTTGTCCACGAGTTTCAGTCTATATCCCACGTATGCGTGAAATCATATGGCTCTTGGCTTTTTCTGACAGACTGATTTCACTCAGCATAACACTCTCAAAGTCCATCCATCTTGTCGCAATGGCAGTATTTCGTGTTGTCTTACTGAGCAGTACTGCACTGTGTGGATGTACTACATCCTCTGTATCCGGTCCGCTACCGCAGGACGCTTCGGCTGTCCCGTGTCTTGGCCACTGTGAATAATGCTGCAGTGAACATCGGGGTGCACATATCTTTGTGGGTATATTTTTTTAGTCTTTTTGGGATATATGCCCAGGAGAGGGATTGCTGGGTCACATGGTAGCTCTATTCTTTTTTGAGGAACCGCCGGACTATTTTCCACAGTGGCTGTACCAGTCTGCATTCCCACCAGCAGTGAGTGAGGGTTTCCTTTTCTCCACAACCTCTCCAGCACTTGTTACCACTTGTCTTGTTGTTGGGGTCTTCATCTGTGGGAAACCTGGGTGGAAAACTTGCCCTTGTAGGGAAATTCTATATTTGCTCTTACCAAGTGCCTCAATGACATTATCAGTCCAGGACTATATTTCAAGTTAAATTTTTGGCTCATAAATTCCCAGAGCATGCAGACAGCATAAATGTGTACCCCAAATCCACATAAGAACAGGTTTGTGGCCAAGAATTTCTAGGGGAGGCTCTTCACCGTCACTCATAGCACAAGCCACGCAGACAAGCCTCCCTGTGATCTCCCTCTGCCCCCCGGGCCTTTTTCCTAGTTGAGTCTTGCACGGAGAGTCTAGTCCTCAGGAGTCCTCCAAGGGTCTCGGTTTCAAATCCCTGGATCTTGTGGGCTCAAGACTGTCTCCCGTCCCCATGGCTGTTGAAATCCACCCCTCAATTCCCGAGATTAGCAAATGCCTGGGATAGCAAAAGCATCTATCCACACGACTACAACTTTGGAGATTGTTGATATTTTCTTCAATTCCTGGTCCATGATCCATTTTTTTAATGTCCTGAAACAACTAAAAAGTATGCATGTGTTTCGTATCTACAGAATACAAACTACGTTTAATTATTAAATTGAGTGAATCATATTACTCTAACCTACGATCTTTAAAATTTTTGTCCACCTCATCTATCCAAAACTGAGAGAGGTTTGTCAACATTGCTGCTGTGGTTTTGTCGATTTCATCTTGGTTTGAACCTGAATGTTCTTCTAGTTTCCGACACAGCCGCTGTGGTGGCTTCTGATGCCCAGTCTTTGTACGAGACTCTCTCGACAGTCCAAATCTGGAGATTCACGTCCTCTGGTTCTGAGACATTTTCTACTATGATTTTAAAAATTATTTCCTATATCTTTGCTATTTCTGAACTATAGATAGTCAGATGTTAGGCCTCCTAGAGTGATCCTCGAATTTTCTAATCTTTTCTCTCCCATTGTCTTTCTCTTTCTTTTCTTCAGTTTTGGGAGCCTTCTTCAAATGAATTTAGTGAGTGTTTAAACCTCAAGAATTCTTCCTTGTATTCTGGTTATGCATTTTAATAGCATTGTATTCTTGCTTCACTGATTCAGTATCTTTTTTATTTTATTTTTTAAAAATATGTTGTTTTTTTAAAATAGAAAGAGGAAGAGAGCGAGAGAGAAATAGAAACATCAATGAGAGGGAACACTGACATACCGATCGGCTGCCTCCCACATCCTCCCACCTGCCACGTCCCCCCTACTTCACACACTGACCAGGAAGCAAACCTCTTGATGCGGGGGACGATGCTCAATCCACTGAGCCACACCAGCTGGGCAATGCAGTATCTTCTTTTATCTCTCTAAGGGTAGTGATTATTATTTATCTGAAGTTTTCTTCTGCTCCCTACATTGTGTTTTTTCCTCTGAACTTCTATTCGCCATTTGCTTGTTTTGGTCTTCCTTGTTTTTCTTTTTTAAATGTTAGAGGCTGTCTCCAAATACCTGGTGATCCTTGGCTGTCTGTTCAAATTTAAGAATGGGGCACTAGCCCTGGCCAGTTTGGCTCAGCGGTTAGAGCATCGGCCTGTGGTCCGGAGAGACCCGGGTTCGGTTCCCGCTAAGGGCATGTACTTCGGTTGCGGTTTGTCCCCGGCCCTGGTTGGTCGTGCGGGTGGCAGCCACTCGATATGTCCCTTCACGTCGATGTTTCTCTCTCTCTCTCTCTTCCTCTCTCTCCCTCCCACTCTATCTGTACAAAAAATGGAAAAATATCCTCGGGTGAGGATTTAAAAAAAAAAGAATTTTAAGAGGAAAAGAATGAGAAAATGTACATTCTGCCATTTTGAAATAGAAATCTTCATCACTAAAAAGCTGAGTCAGTGGTGGGCTTCTCAATGGGCAGTCATGGTCCTTTCCATGCAGGAAACCCAGATGTCAGTATCTGCAGGTCTCTTGGCCAGGCCGGTCTCATTATTCCAGAAAAGTGTCCTTCACGCTCCTGCCTTGGGGAGCGAGGGGGGTGGTACAGGACGGTGGTGTCTGTGATCTGGAACTGGGTGGAGGGAGGGGCATAGGCTCTCCGGTTTGGTGAGCAGACATTGCTGTAATCTCCCTGATGGAGTACAGCACTTCACTCCCTCCTCCTCCAGATCTGGTGTCCCCAAGTCCTGGGTCTTTCTGGTCCAGTTTCTCTGGTCTCTGTGGCAGGGGCGGCTTCATTGCTTGGCCGCTGAGGGTGGGAATGGGGACCTGTGGCCTCCAGCTCACAAGCATTTCCCACGTTTTGAGCCTTCTGTTTGAACGTCCTCTCTCTGTGCTCAAATATTGTAGTTTAGGGCTCTAAGTGTCTTCTGGTTCCATTCAAGATGCGCCTCCTTGTTTTGATAAGAATTTTAAGAGGAGCCGGTTTGGCTCAGCAGTTAGAGCATCGGCCTGTGGTCCAGAGAGACCCGGGTTCAGTTCCGCTCAGGGCACATACCTCGGTTGCAGTTTGTCCCCAGCCCTGGTTGGGCCCTGCGGGAGGCAGCCACTCGATGTGTCCCTTTCACATCGATGTTTCTCTCTCTGTCCCTTCTTTTCTCTCCCTCCCACTCTGTCTGAACAAAAAATGGGAAAATGTCCTCAGGTGAGGATTAAAAAAAAAAAAAAGAATTTTAAGAGGAAAAGAATGAGAAAATGTACATTCTGCCATTTTGAAATGGAAATCTTCATCCCTTTATTTTTAAAGTATTTTATTTTAGCTATGCCTCCTAGCATAAAATTTGATTTTATTCTGACTCAGTCTAAAGCCTTTTTATTTTTATTTTTTAAACAAAGGAGCATTTAATACATCAATACTAATTTTATATGCTATTTTGACACTAATATACGCAGCCATCTTATGTTGTATTTTGTGGGTTTTTTAAAATGCCTTTTGACCCGGCCCGCAGGTCAATCAACGAGGACTCTAGAGGGGGAGTGAGGATGAGGAGGGACAAGAGACACAAGAAATGGAGACAAGCCAGGATTCTGATCAAGTCTCGTTTATTCAGGGGGAGTTCACGCAATATATAGGGGGAAAACAGGTGAAACAGTTAATGAGTATCCCACCTGAAGCAAATTCCAGTAAATACCCCAGGTGGAACAAATAAGCAAAGAATGGAGTAAACAATTATCTAGAAGAATGCAGACACTGTATTCAGAGAAACCCCGCCCTGGGGCCGGAGACAGCAGAACAGACTTTAACAAGATGGATACCATGCAAATGGTCTCCCACAGGTCCCCCTTTTTTATTAAATTTTAAGGCCGAAATAATACCTTGAGGGGACTGTGCCTGTCTTAGGTCAGGAAACTTGCACACGGTGCCAACCTGTCCGAACCCGTCATTGGAATAGCAAGGCAGCATAAGGCCTTGTTCCTGTCTTAGGCGGTGGTTGGCGACGCATGTGAGTTCCAGTTGCCCGTCTCTGGCTAACCAGCCCAGCGCACCAAGGTGACGAGGTTTTTGAGACTCACTATTTGCCATCTCGGGCATAGTCATAGCTTATTGACTCACAGCTAGAGTGAGCTTCTTTGTCGGCCATTTCAAGTCTATGATAGTGGACCTGTATATAGGTTGCATCTTAATGGCATCCATCTGCTGCTTGATGAAAGCCATCACCTCATTGATGAGGAAAGGTCCTAGTGACACAATCAGTAAAAGGCCAAGTAAGGGGCCCAACACAGGGAGAAGATAAGGCAGCACCCCATTTAGTCCGCTCCAAAAGGGGGTTATTGAAAAGTTCTTTTAAGCAGCAGCATTCCTGCAAGGCAGTTGCATGGGGGGCCAAATAAGGCCCTCAGGAGCTCGTCAGGGTTTGGAGGAGGCCCAAAACCTCCTTCCACAAGCAGGCAAAGATGCAGTAGTATCCCTAGCAGTAAGATTTCAGCCTTCCGGTCCATTCCTGAAATAAAAAAACAGGAAAAGCCTCTCAGGGCAAATTTTCGTCCCTGGAGTTATCTATATGGTTATCTGCTATTCCTTCAACTTGATCGATCTGTTTAACCAGACGCTCTAGAACAATTACTCTTGTTTTGTTGGGATAAGAATTGTCTAATTGTATACCCTTTCAAGGCGGCAGCCTTGGCAAGGCCCTGTTGATAGGCAGCCCCAATATCAGAGCATAAGCGAATATAGCCAGTTAAATCAGTCTTTTTCTTATAAGGTCTAATAGCGGCTTGACAGGCGGCATTAGCGTTTTCAAAAGCCAATTGTTTAACAAAATCCGTGCCGGCATCTGCATTACCGAAAATTCTGCCTGCTGCAGTAATTAGGCGGTGAACAAAATCTGCAAAAGCCTCATCAGGTCCTTGTTTAATGTTAGTAAGGGAGGAGCTCATGTCGCCCTTGGTGGGCAGTTTCCTCCATGCTCTAGTGCCTACAGCCTGAACTTGGGCAAAAAGACCTGCATCATGTTGCATTTGGGCATCACTATTAGCATAATTTCCTTCTTCTATTAGCATATCAAAATTCCATCCATTACCAGCCTGTGTGTTGCATTTAACAATGTCCCTGCAGTTCTCTACATATTCTGATTTCCATAGGAGATAGTCTCCTCCAGCAAGTGTCGCTCGGGCTAACGTCTGCCAATCCCCAGGCGTAAGCCTATTCTCGGCTACTGATTCTAAAATTGCCATAGTTTACGGGGCTGTGGCTCTGTATTGTGCTACAGCGGTCTTTAACTCCTTTATTAATTTAAAATCAAACCCGCTATGGTGACGTCAAGCCTGTCCTTGTGCGTCCACTGTTTCTGTTACTGGAAAAGCCTCTATATCATCTAGCTCTGGTGTAAGTTGCGTGTGGGGAGGGATCTTTGGGGCAGCTCCCCTCATGGGTGGTTTTTGATTCCCAAGGGTTTCTGGTTTTACTTCACTCTCACTTTTAGGTTTTCCTATTTTTAGTCCTTCTAATTGGGCTATGAGATCTTGGTGCTCTTTTTCCAGTTTTATTTGTTCTTTGAGGTGTTCAATTTTATCTCTAAGTTCTTTTCTAGGGTCAAGAACTGGACATGCCAGCGGGGGAGCACTGGGATTATTATTATAAGGCGGGGGGCGTTGAGAAACAGGCGGACAATCAGAGTTACGATATTTGGCAGCTTTATCCGCCAATTCGTCCCAATTAACCTCCCCTCTGTCAGGAACAGTCTCCAAATATTCTGATAGGTCGAGATAAATCTTCGTCTTGGATTTGATTATTTCCTCTGGGGCAACACTAGTTTTTGTTCTTTTGATTTCTCCACCCTCTCTTTCTGTTAGTTTTTCTTGTCTCCCCGTATGAGAGCCCTTAGGCATAATTTTATTCCAAGTGGGCTCGGTTTCTTCTTCCTCATTATCACTATCGAATGACATAAAGTCCTCACATTCTTTACTTTCATTTTCATTCCCCTTTTTTTCTTTCTGTAATATACCCTCGCCATTTTCTACTACATTGGCAACGAGAGGATCAGAATGTCTCTGAGATAAAACCTCATCTATTAAATACCAATAAGAAAAAGCAGTTACCGGGACCTTCTCTGGTCCATAAGTCTTATAATAATCTCTAAGAGCATCACCAACTATTTTCCATCGTTTTGGATCTATAATTCCCTCTGTACAAAACCAAGGACAAACTTCCTTAATATAATCAAAATACTGACACAAATGCTTGATTTTTACCTTTACTCCTCGTGCCTTGATAGCCTTTCCTAGTCCTTCAACGAACATCTTATCTTGGCTCAATGCTTGACCCATAATCGCCGTTCACTTACCCGAGGGGTGCAGACGCAGCAGGTTCCCACGTCGTTCCCTCTTTTCTTTTCCTTTCTGCCGGCCACTCGAACGGCGTCCTTCACTGGATCCCCCGTGCTGGAGCCCCACGTTGGGCGCCACTTGACCCGGCCCGCAGGTCGAGCAACGAGGACTCTAGAGGGGGAGTGAGGATGAGGAGGGACAAGAGACACGAGAAATGGAGACAAGACAGGGCTCTGATCAAGTCTCGTTTATTCAGGGGGAGTTCACATTATATATAGGGGGGAAAACAGGTGAAACAGTTAATGAGTATTCCACCTGAAGCAAATTCCAATAAATACCCCAGGTGGAACAAATAAGCAAAGAATGGAGTAAACAATTATCTAGAGGAATGCAGACACTGTACGCAGAGAGACCCCGCCCTGGGGCCGGAGACAGCAGAGCAGACTTTAACAAGATGGATACCATGCAAATGGTCTCCCACAGCCTTTTGCTGTTTTTTTGTTTGTTTAATGTTTCTTTGTGCTCAGGTTTTTTTGTTTTGTTTTGATTTGTATTTTGTTAATCCTCACCTGAGGGTATTTTTTCCATTGATTTTTAGAAAGAGTGGAAGGCAGGAAGGCAAGGGGGTAGAGAGAGAGAGCGAAACATCCATGTGAGAGAGACACATCGATGGGTTGCCTCCCACATGTGCGCAGACCTGGGCCAGGGATCAAACTTATAACTCAGGCACAGTTCATGCAGAATTAAGCCTGCGACCTTTCGGTCCTTGGGCCAACACTCTAACCACTGAACCACACCAGCCAGGGCTATGTGGTATTTTTTAATTTATATGTACTACTTTTTTTTCGAGAGAGAGAGAAAGAGAGGGAAGGAGGGAGGGAAACACTGATATCAGAGACACATTGATTAGTTGCCTCCTGCACGACCTCCACTAGGGCTGGGGATCAAACCTGCAACCCAGGCACGTACCCTTGACCAGGAATTGAACCTGCAACTCTTTGGTCTGCAGGCTGACATTCTAAATATTGAGCCAAACTGGCCAGGGCTACTTTTTTTCTATTAGTGGTTATCTTTAAAATGAAACTATATTAGCCCAGCCAGTGTAGTTCAGTGGTTGAGCATCAATCCATACAACAAGAGGTCGCCCGTTCAACTCCCGTTCAGGATACATGCCCAGGTTGTGGGCCTGATCCCCAGGGCGGGGGAAAGCAGGAGGCGGCCAGTCGATGTTCTCTCTCATTGATGTTTCTATCTCTCTTTTTCCCCCTCTCTCTAAAGATAAAGAAAAAATTCTTAATAAAATGAAAATGTATTTGAAATTATATTTATATGTTATATCCAATAAAGTTGGCTTGCAACACTGTCCTGGGTGGTTTTCCCTAGTTTTCTGTTCTCTGATCAGTTTTGAATGACTTCACCACTAGAACTGAAGCCCAGTCCTCTGAGTCTTCAAACTCCCTAAATCTGTGAGTTCTGAGACACCACTCCGATAGTTCTTCTTCTAGATGTCTGATTGTTGCTTTCTGGCCTCTTCCCCTGGACTCTTTTTCCTAAATCGGTTCCTTAAATAGCTACTGTTCTCTACCTCTCCCCTGGCCCACTTTTTCTCTCATTCCCTGGGGAGCAAACCCACTTACACAGTGTTAGTCCAATTTGTTGAGGACAGCCAAATCTATATGTCCTGCCCTGCCATGCACCCCTTGAGCTCCTGACTCCAGGGATCAAGTCTGCAACCCAGGCACATGCACTTGACCTGGAATCAAACCTGCGACCCTTCAGTGGACGAGATGAAGCTCTATACAGCAGCCAGGATGCCATATATACTGTCCTAAATCTTCACAACAGTCCTACAAAGTAGTTGCTACCATTGCCATATTTTTTCCTAAATAGGCGAGAAACCAAAGCACAAAGAGATTAAGAAATATGCCCAAGGTCACACAGCCAGTAATTGGCAGAGCCAGCGTTAGAACCCGGGAGGTCTATCTGTAACCCTCCTCCTGTGAGATTCTTACACACTCTGCCCATACATTTCTGGCTGACCTACCCCCACCCCACAAAACTGCAGACGAGATGCCAGGACATGCTTGACCCCCATTCACGCTGCTGCTGGTGCCTCTGCTCTAGGACAGTGAAAAGGCAGGTTGCTCAGTGGTTCTCAGCCATGCCTACCACAGGGAGCTTCTTTAACAATGCTCATGCCTGGCCCCGGCTGGGTGGCTCAGTTGATTGGAGCATCGTCCATACACCAAAGGGTTGCAGGTTCAATTCCCAGTCAGGGCTGGGTTGTGGGTTCAATCCCAGGTTGGCACACATACAATGTTTCTCTCTCTCTTTCTTTCTCTCTCTCTTTCTCCCCCTGCCCCTAAAATTCAATTTTAAAATACATATCCTCGGTGGGATGTTTTTAAATATCCATGTCTGGCCGGACTCCAGATCATTTAAATCAGAATCTCTAATTTTATTCTTTGAGCGACGGTTCTTGCCAGCAGCCAGGGTTGAGAACACTTGGACAAGATGGACTCCAGGACTCTAGCACCTCGAGTGTTTGGTGCTGGTGAATCACCCAAAGCTACTGTCTGCATGTAGGTTGGGCCAGTGGCCTGGGAAGGACCTCTGATGCCCCACCTGTAACCCAGGCTGTTCCAAGTCTCTGCCCAGTGGGAGAGGTCCTCTCCGAGTGGCCCCCTCACATCGGAGGTTAGAGAGGTGTCTGGGGGCTGCTTTCCTTTGGCCCTGGGTACTGTCTAGAGAAGCCGTGTAGGGCTTTGGGGTGTGGAAGGCTGGAACACCTCGGGCCAGGTACCCCATGCAGAGGGTTGATTCCTTGCACCCATATCTGGCCCGCAGACAATTCCATGTTACAAACTGATAAGGTCTGATCTGAGTTGTGGGGGGTAGATGGCCTCTTTCTAGACCCTCTGTCCCAGGTAAATAATTTTGTATGTAATCCAACACAGAGCTGGGGTCAGAACAGAAAATCCCACCCATAGCATGTCTGTCATATGGGAGGTGCTTGGGTAACTTGATAACCTGGCAAGCACGAGCCACAGCATCCCAGGTTGTGTTCAGCGGATGACAGATTTGGAAAAGAATTGCAGAACAGAGACCCCCAGGGATGAGAGCAGCCTAGAAGCAGTTCCTACAGGATTGTCACTGCCCTGAGTCACTTGCAGAAAGAGAGCCGGAGACCTCCTGCACTGGACTGAAGAAACACACCGGAGTTCAGGGTGGGAGAAATTGGCGGGGCCATCTGTCGCAAAGGTGATGCATGAGCTGTCTCTTTGTTGCAGACCGTGACAAACTCCTTCCGGACGGCCAGCATCCAGATCCAGAGCCAGGACCAGAGGCTGCTGACACTGTGGCTGGACAAGGACAATCGGCGCACTTTCAGGGATGTGGTCAGGTGAGGCTGGGCCTGCCGACTCTTGGGCTGCATGCTCCGTGGGGCAGACCTAAGCAGAAGCCAGCCCCTCCCACCTGCCTCCAGCCTTCCAGAGGCAGATCCAGGTAGGTGTACCTGGTAGGTGTGAACTTAGGCCACTGCCCTGTGACTTGAATCCAGGAAGAAGGGCAAATGAGCAGCTGACCCTGAGTAGCTGAGATTCCTCCATGAACCCTCAGCCTGCAGTCCTCCTGATCCAATGCCCAGTACTGGCACTGCGCCCTTCAACACAAGCTGACCTACAGTGGCAGCTGTGCCCGTTAATGTGACCCTTACTGGTCTCCTCTGGAGAGCTGTATTTGGATAAGGAAGCCATACACGGTGACCCGTCCAGGCATGTTCTTCTCTCCCAGTGTTCACCCTAGGCCCAGGGTGCTCTTTCTTCTTTCTTTTTCTTTCTTTCTTTCTTTCTTTCTTTCTTTCTTTCTTTCTTTCTTTCTTTCTTTCTTTCTTTCTTTTTTCTTTATTGCTTCTAGAGAGAAGAAAGGAGAAAGAGAGACATATAAACATTGATGAGAGAGAACCTCGACTGGCCGCCTTCTGCATGGCCCCACTGGAGATTTGGCCCACACCCTGGGCATGTGCCCTGACCAGGAATCAAACCAGTGACCTCTTGGTGCATGGGTCGATGTTCAGCCACTGAGCCACACTGGCCGGGCAAGGGGTGCTCTTTCTTGTCCTGACGCTTCCTCTTCCCTCCGTGGGGCCCCCACCTCTACACCCTGCAATAAAGGGATTATCTTTAAAATCCCTGGCGGATTTGACCCCTGAGATTGGTCTCCTGAGCTGGTCTCTCTCTCCTCACAGATTTGAGGTTGCTCCCTGCCCAGAGCCATGTTCCGGCACCCAGAAGTCCAAGGCACTGTGGCTCGGTTCACACCAGCAGAAAGAGACGGAAAGAACCAAAGCCAAGCCCAAGCCCCTTCTAATGCCCATCAACACATTCTCCGGCATCGTCCAGTGACCCTGAAGGGGCAGTGGGGTTGCTGATTCTGAGAGCTTCGGGCCCAAGAGGAAGAATACACTAGCTCACCAGTCCAAATACTCACACCAATGGCCGGAGCAAGACCAGGCTGCCCTGGACAGCTTCTGGCCCCGACTAGGAGCCAGTGAGGGCCCGGAGCACAAGGAGGCTGGCCATGGGGGTGATGGAGCAGGACCCACACGAGGTCACCCGATGATGGCCCGGGCAAAGCTGCACACACACAAAGCCCAGCTCCTCGCACGAATGTCCGCTCCTTCGTTGATTTTCGATTCCCACCTCTCCCACTCAAGCTCCCCACCCGGCCCTTAAGACAGAGTGAGAGCTGCTGTTTTGCCAGGGCCCTGTGTCCCGGGGGGGGACTGGGAAGTAGACAAAGGCAGCTACACTTTCTCCGCCTCCAGTCTGCTCCCTTCCCTCACTTGGGCCTCTGCCCACCTCTCCTCCTCCCAGACAGGCACCTCTCCCCGTGGAGAGGAAAGTGTCAGATTCAATAAATGTACACTAAAGTGTTTCTGCTTTTATCTAACACCCAGCAGCATTTGTATTTGAATAGAGATTGGAGGCAGGACTCCATCTACCCTAATGAATCCGCTTGGGCCAGGGAAGAGTTTGAGAAGTGTTTACTGGTGTGTTCTGTCTACCTGACCACATGTTGACTTAGGATATGCACTGTCCCAAGACAGAAGTGGGAATGCAGGCTGGCTTCAGAGAAACCAGAGATTAGAGACATCAAAATTCTTAGCTTTGGGTTCAAAAACTCACACCCGGTATAAAATAGGGAAGATCAGTGGCACAGACCGGTTCCCTCACCCCCAGGAGAAAGTAATAGAGAGAACATAAAGGCTTCACTTTAGTTCATCCCTTTCACCTGGGTGGAGTCCCCGGGGATTGTGGGGTTGGGGCGAAGGTGGAAGAATCCCTTTTGCATTTGGAGATTCAAGAGTAGAGAGGTAGGTTCTTCACTTTTGGCCTCATTGCCCTGGGAATGGGGGCAAACCCCAGAGCACATTCTCAATGCCTAGAGATCGTGTAAGAAGGGCCACCTGGGGTGTCTAGGTAGATGGGCCCAAGGGCAGCCTTAGCGAGAGTTCCCATGCTCCCACGGGGCATGGGAAGCAGGTAAGGTTTCCTCAGGTAGTTGAAAGCAAACAAGTCCAAGGGGCCTGGCAGTAAAAGGGAAGAGGTGCAGCTGTGAGCGGCATCTGATGGACACCAACTTGGCGGAGTGCCTCCGTGGAGGTCAGCTCTGGACAGGTGGAAACCGACGAGTAGATGGATGTGAGATCCTCCACTGAAGCTGCAGAACCCAGATCGGAGAGGGACTAGGGACAGCCCTCAATGTGACTGAGGTGGTTTTAAATCCGAAGTGATGGATATCACTGAATTTGAGTGAGTTTACCTGAAGGTGGCTAGATTTTTTTTCTGCTATTGGGATGATGCAAACTGATTCTTATCATGGGCTTTCATAGTTACTAGGTTCAAGTAAACAGTTGTTAGAGTTAGGTGAGGACTCTGGGCCTCCTCCTGAAATAATCTCTATGAGCTTGCAATGAAAGCAAATTGTGGACCAAATCCTGCTACACACTCCTTTCCACCCCAACCAAATTAGGTACTCTAACCAGCCTGGCACAAAAAGTTAACTGAATCAGTGGCTGGATACTGGACCATCTTGGTACCATTTGGAATAGCACCATCCCAAAGAGTGTGGACTACAGGAATATCTAGATTCTTAGACTCTGTTCAACAAGGACAAAATACTCCAAAAAAAAATTATAACCACTTACAGTAACTTGGACACTACTAATTTCACCAATGAAATTTTGCCAATATCTATCAGGTTAATTAATGAGGTCACTTTTGTTGTTCTAAGATTGGTGAAGTGCTAGTATTCACCGTCTCTGGAGTGTGGCTTTTAAATTAAATGTTAGCTAACCTCCTCCGGAGTGTGTACTCCCAAATTGGACAGCTTAGGTGTAGATTAAAACTCTCCAGTACATGCATACTGTTTCAGAGCCTAGGATGGATGCCCGAATGGGGTGCTGGAGTGCCACTCCAGGACAGCCCTCAGCTGTCAAGCTCTGTCTGGGGATCGTCCCAACGGAAGAGATTGGCTCACCCAGTCACGCCCCTTCTGGGGGTCGCTCACACCCAGTGAAACAGCTCCAAGCACTGCGGACAAGAATAGCTGCCTTACTGGAGCTTTGATTCTGATGGAGGCAGACAACGAACAAGATAAGTGATATAGAAACCGGTAGTGTGTTGGATAATAATACGCGCTACGGAGAAAAATAAAGCAGAGGAGAGAGGCCGAGTCTGGGGAGGGGGCTGGGACTTGGATTTCAGTAAGGGTGGACAGGGGCGGGTCCTGACAGTAACTGGGTGGGCCTTGATCAAGGGGCATTTGAGCAAAGACCTGAAGATAAGCAAGGAAACTCAATCTTGACTTCCGTTCTCGCTCTCCGCCTCTCCGATACTTGCACTCACCTGAAGCTGTTCGGGGATCTAACTCAGATTTGTGAGCGACGCAGAACAGCGTCGGGGTCGTGGAGGCTCAGCTTGGAGCGCTCCCTGCAAGCCACCGGCCGCGGCCCTCGCGCACCTGAGTCGGCAGGTGCGGCGGCTCGGGGCGGGCCTTGCCCCAGGCGGAGGAGGGCGCGGGGCGTGGCAGGTGCAGCCCGCAGGTGCGCCGGCCCCTCTCCCCCAGGTGCACCGCCCCTCGGGGCGGGACCACTTCCGGGCCCGAGGCCGGACATAGGGGCGGGGTCGCCGGCGGCCGTTAACCCGGTGACCGCGGCGCTGCGGGAGGCTGGAGGCGGGGCCGCCTGCACCTCCCCGCGAGCCTCCCTGCGGGGCTGCGGCCGCGGCCGGGCGCCCAGCTCCGCCCTCCGCCGGCGTGGGTCTGACGGTGCCGGGCAGCCATGAGCGCCAATCCCCAGTGGGACATCAGCAGGGCGCTGGGAGTGGCCAAGCTCTTTCACTTGGTGTGTGGAGTCCGGGATGCCTCCGTGACCCCGTTTCTGACCCTCTACCTGAGGCAGCTGGGTTTGGCCGCGCCCTGGGTGGGCGTCCTAATGGGAACCAAGCACCTGATCGCGGCCTTCTGGGCTCCCTTCTGTGCCTTCCTGGCCGAAAGCTACCAGAAAAGGAGGGTGCTTCTGATAGGCTCGTTGCTGGGCTCAGTGGGAGCCAGCCTGCTGATGGTGCAGGTGCCGCCGCTGGACGAAGATCGGGGATACCGCTCCTGTAACGGCAGCCACAGCGTGACCCCCACAGTCCTACCACCGGAGGTCGCCCTGACTGTGAACTTCACGTCGGCCCAAGAGCCGGGCTCAAACCACCCAGCTGAAGCGTCCAGCCTCCCAGCCAAGAGAAGTACTGGCATCGGGGTCGCCTCTGGCTTCAGAAAAGGACCAGCAGAAAGTGTCCAAGAACCTTTCAGTCATCTGCCCAGAAACTTTGTGGGCTCTGTTGAAAGAGCCAGGACCACATCCGAAGTTCTCCATCCTCTCGCTTCTGGGGGGAAAGACACTTCCGGGGAAGTTGCTTTTAAGGTGGTCAGTACTGCCCCCCCTTTGCTTGCTGGGGGTTCAGCGCTGGGAAGTCCAGCCAACCTGTCGGCAGCCAAGGGGAGCTCAGGGACCTTTGGCCTCTCCTTGGAAGGGTTTCGAAGAACTTTCATTCCCTGCTTGGTGTCCTTGGTGTTCTGGGAGCTGTTGACAGCCCCTCTGGAGCAGGTGGCAGATGACAGCCTTTTTGAATACCTGGATTTTGTGGACGCCACTGACCGTTACAGAAACCTTTGGATCTGGAAGCTGCTGGGCACGTCGGTAGGCGTGTGTGGCATTGCAGCCTTGGTGGAGCAGCTGGCCTGCTTCCTGAAGACGAGTGGCCCCTGGGGTGTGGTGCACTTCTATGGCTACTCGCTGGTCAGCACCCTGGCTTTACTGGTGAGCATTGTTTTTCCCGTCCCCATCTGCAGGCGGCAGGAACCCAGCTACAAAACTGTCAAAGCACTGTCTCTGGTAGAGGGTGACCCCCGCCTCATTCTCCTAGCCTTCACTGTCTTTCTGATAGGAGCTGCCACCAGCACAGTCCAGAACTTTCTGTTCTGGCACATGGAAGACCACGGGAGCAGTGAGCTGGTTATGGGTTTCTCCGTTGCCCTGGGCTTGCTGGGGGAAATTCTACTTCATCCATTCAAAACAACGTTGCTTAGGAAACTGTCCAGAGCAGGAACAGTAGGGCTGGGGCTGGGCTGCCTCTCGGGGCAGCTGCTATACTACTCTTTCCTCTGGAGCTGGTGGTCTGTCCTCCCTGTTCAGATCTTGAGTGCTGTCAGCAATGGGGCTCTGTGGTGGGCAGTGGGGGTTTCGGTAGAGGACCTGGCCCCTGCCGGAATGGAGAGACCTCTGAGTGCCATGTTCCGAAGCCACTTCTATGGGGGCGGAGCCAGCCTGGGCAGCTTTGTGGGGGGCTTCATGGTGAGGCACTTCAGCCAGGCTGTGCTCTACCGGGCCAGCTGCGTGGTCGTGTTGCTCTGGCTGGCCCTGTTCCTGTCCGTCCAGCCAAGACTGCCCCGCGAGCGGAAAATCAGCTACTCGAAGCTGCTGGTCGTGGAGGCAAGTGACACGAGCGACTCTGAGCAGGGGTCAGAACGGGACTGGATTGTGAAGGCCAGTCTGGGAAGGAGCCAAAGGACTGGACAAAATTCAGCCTTCTGAGAACAGAATCACGAGCGCTGCCTGGGGCTCCAGGGAACCTCGGGAGAGAGGAAGCAAGTCTATGCTGAAGCCCCACGGGTTCATCTCATTGTATGATTTGCTTTACTTTGATAGTAAAATTGCAGTTCATTTTTAAAAAAATAATGGAGGAAAAATACATTTCAAAAAAACAAAAACAAACCCAAAACATTCCCTCTGTGTTCGCTATATTTTAACGTATAAGGTCTGCAAGAGCTTTATTAGTACTGACTCCGGTGCAGCTGTTTTCAGCCGGGGCTGGAGTGCTCAGATCACACTGGTGGTGCCAGAAGGCAATGGGGACCTGCAGGATTCAGGCGGCAGAGGGAGCAGCTGGCTGTGATGAGTCATGTACATTCCTATGGGTCCTAGAGGGCATGCGCCCTGATCCTATTGAAGCCATGCTTGGGCAGGTAAGAATTGTAATGCAAACCAAAACTCTCCCCATCCCCCTACATTGACACACAGGTGCCCACACTCACACCCAGGTACTTAAGTTTCCAATAAGAGAATATGATGGAAATGTAATATATGTCCAGGGGAGAGGGGTGGAAGTTAACAGGTTTTTATTCTTCCTCTCAAATGTGTGTGTCAGCAGGGACAGGATCCTTAGAATTGTCTTCCATGCTTATGTCAGAACAAAGGCAATTTTGTGTCCTGTGGACTCGCATTTTGCACACTTCACCTCCCAGGAGCACGTGGAGATTTTTTGCATCTGCTTTGATTAGGGTATGGTGGCCTCTGTAGGGTTCAGATGCTACAGGTAGTCCACACTGCACCTGTGCTGAGTCACTTACAGACCCTCCCACAACCCAGGAACCAGTCCCCAGAACCCAATTCTTCTATCTTATAATGAGGTAGGTATAGGATATTGGATTTAGAGGGGGCCTCATTTTACACATGCAGAAAATGTCTCAGAGCTGGAGTAGGGGAACACACACATGAATGGGCACTAGGTCAGACACAGTTCGAGCAACTTTATTCTTTTAGAATTCTTTCTAAGTAGCTTTAGGGTACAAATAACCAACAAAAAATAACCTCGACCTTAACTAACTAGCGATCCATTTGTCTCACATAAGAAGTAGGGGTAGGCAGCCCAGAGCCAGTCCAGCTGCTTAGCCACAGGGGGCCCGAATCTTTTCATCTCTTTGCTCCAGCATCCTCAGCTTACAGGCCTCCCTTCCTCATTTGTTCACTCATCACATGATGGCTGCTGCAGCTCCAGGCCTCTCATCCATGTTCCAGGCAGGAAGAAGAGGACAAAAGGAGCAACAGGATGAATGCCTTCATCAGAAAAACAAAAACCTTCCCAGAAATCCTTAGCATATGTGAGTGAACTGCATCATGTGGCCACCCTTACAGCAAGGAGTGCGGGAAGTGGAGTATTTTCCACCGGGCACATTTACACCCCGCGCAAAATCAGGGTCCTATTAGGAAGAAGAGGGGGCTGGCAATGTCTAGCATAGTGTCAGAAGTGGAATTCACACTCAGGCCCAGCAAGCCTGCTTCCCCAAAGAAATGACTTTAGCAAGTTGACCTCCCACAACAACTGTAGGAATAAATCAAGCATATTAGCTGCATTTTACAAACAAGAAAATGGAGACTTGGAGAAAAAAAAATTACACATTAGGTCACAGGCAAAAACACCACCAGAGCCCTGATCTCCTTACCCCAAATTCCGTGCATTTTCTGCTATGCCAACAGTTGCACTCCTGGCTGGCCACCCAAGTCACCTGAGGAGCATACCCAAAAAGACAGTTTCCTGGGGTCCATCAGAATCTCAGGTGGAAAGAATAATAGCTATTGAGTGGTCACTATACGCTAGACGCTTTTTAAAACATGTCACGTGTACCAGCTCATTCAGTCCTCAGAGCATCTTAGGATGTAGCCATCATTCCCACATCTGATTTACAAATGACAGAACTGGCAGCTAAGTAACTTGCTGGAGGTCACAGAGCTAGTAGTAGGTGGCCGAGTTGGGTTTCAGATCCAGCCTGGTGGCACTAAACCCTGAAACTTTAATCACTGTGCTCAAAGGCCAAGAAATTGGATGAAAGATGGATAATTAAGATTTAAGGCAGCTATAATTTGAAATTTCTTGAAGAGTAGAGAGTGTTTATTATGTAGACGAAACATATAATAATACCAAAATACACATGTGTGTCCCCCTAACAAAAACAAGAGGATGAGGAACAGGACTTGGCTTAAGAAAAGAGTTAAGAAAGTAAGGGGTTTCGCAGGAAGAAGAGGAAAAGGAGAAGAAAGAGGAGCTGGTGGAGGAGTAGGAAGAAGAGATTGTGATACACTGGTTTAAGGATCTAAAAAGCTTTGTGGGAAGGATGCTGAGAAATTTGTGTTTTGGGCTATTTACTGTTTGACTAGCCTCTATTTGCAAAGAATATGCTACTTGTCATGGAAAATACAAGAATACATAAAGCACATAGCCCCCTACCCTCAAAAAGCTAAGATTCTAACTGGGAGATTTACTTCTATACATACACACATACAGAGGAAGCACAAGACACTGCAAAATGCCACACACAAAAAGCATTACAGTTTAGGAGAGGGACAGATCATTTCTGACTCAAGAACTCCAGGAAGAATTTGTGGAATTACATTTAAGCGAAGCTTAAGGGATAGCAAACCTAATCGGTAGAGAGAGGGTGGTAACTCGGGGAAGGGCATTCTAGGCAAAGGAACGAGTGTGAGTAGTTACAAAGGTTGGAAGCATGGGGTCTACTTGGAGAATAGCAAGAAACATCATTTGATGGGATCAAAGGATTTGTGTAGGGCAAGGCTGGAAGATAGCTTATGACCAGATCATGGAAGATTTAGGTTCAGTAGACTTTGGGTAAACCATGGAAAGTTCTGAACAAGGTAATGACAGGTGAGGACTGCACTGAGCTTTCTTTAAAAAAAAAAAATTAGCTTTATTGCCCTGGCCAGTTTGGCTCAGTGGTTGGAGTGTCGACCTGTGGTCCCGAGAGACCCAGGTTCGGTTCCCGCTAAGGGTGCGTACCTCGGTTGCAGTTTGTCGCCAGCCCTGGTTGGTCGTGTGGGTGGCAGCCACTCGATGTGTCCCTTTCACATCTATGTTTTTCTCTCTCTCTCTTCCTCTCTCTCCCTCCCACTCTATCTGAACAAAAAATGGAAAAATATCATTGGGTGAGGATAAAAAATTTAGCTTTATTGACTTATTATTGACATATAATAAACTGAACATATTTAAATTGTACAATTTGATGTTTTTAAATAACATTTTATTGATTTGAGAGAGAGAGAGAGAAAGACTTGTTGATTCTTGTATGTGCCCTGACTGGGGACCAAACCCACAGTCATTGGGACGATGCCCTAACCAACTGAGCTACCTGGCCAGGGGATACGTTTTTTACATGTATGTACACCTATGAAACCATCACCACAATCAACACACTGAACATATACATCACCACTACCCCCAAATTTGCTCCTGCCCCTTGATAATCCCTCCTTTCCCCCTCGCCCTCACCTGGTCTTAGACAGCCACGGATCTGCTTTGTTACCAAACAGGGGACGGCAAAAGTAGGTTTACAGTTGTGAGTGACATTCTTTTGCAATAATAAACCTGTTGTGATGATCATAACCTTCATGTCTTTTTCCATACAAACAGCTGTAAAGCTACTTCTGCCTACCTGTATATATAGTCGTTTGCATTTTTAAAGACTATGACGTGTATTCCTTTCTGTCCGACTTCCTTCACTCGGCATAACTGCGATGACTTCTGACGCCATCTACCGGAGTCAGGCCCCCCTCTAGGCTGAGGCCACGACGGCCCTGGATTCCGATGCCCTCAGCTCGGACACCGCACTCCTGCCTCGCTGGCTACACATGTGAAGGTGCCCACTCCCCCTCGGGTTCAAGAGTTCGCTAGAACCATTCACGGGCTACAGGAAAGCACTGTACTTAGGATCACAATTTTATCATAGCCACAGGATACAAGTCAGAACCAGCCAGTAGAAGAGATGCTGGGGGCGGTCTGGGAGGTCCCCCGTGTGAAGTGTCCCGTCTCTCCCTGCGGAGTCAGAACGGTCAGCTCCCAGCACTGGCGCGCTGGATGGAGTGTTACCGACCAGGGAGCCTCGCCACCTCCAGTCAGAGGCAAGGCCAGTGAGGACCAGTGGGAGAGCAGATGTCTGTGGACCAGAAAGAGAGGCCGCTCCAGAAACTGCATTTGCCAGCACCTTGATCATGAACTTGTAGCCTCCAGAACTGTGAGAAAATAAGCGTCTGTTGTTTAAACCACCCAGCCTGTGGTGTTTTGTTCTGGCAGCTCGAGAAGACTAATACTGTATGCAGAGGAGCTTTAGCGGGGGAATTAATAGCATAGCCCCTGGCTTTTGGTTGGATGATGAGGTGGAGAGTCAAGGAAGACAGAGGTATCAAGGGTCATAGATGATTTTACAGTTTGGAATCCGTATGATGAGGGAGAAAGCCTGTAGAAATGGCAGAATTCCGAATGACAGAAAACCAATGCATAGAGCATAAAAATTAAAGACAGTACAGCAACAATCATCACTCCTAATCCTGCTAGCTCCCTTCCTGCAGTCGCCGGCTGTCACTGAGAGCAGAGACATGGCTGTTTGGCGATGCTTGTGGCACAGGGAAGAGCAGACGGCAGTCCCAACATGCAGAGGCTTTTCATAGCCACGTTTATGAAACTTGACTCTCTTTTCAAGCCTCGTTGGGGAATAGCATAGAGACTTGAGGTCAGCCTGGACTGAAGTTCTTTTCCATCATGGGAGCCTGTAGTCTATCATGGCCACTCCGCCTCGGCCCTCTCTCCTGGCAGAATAGCACAGCAGCCTGGAACCCGAGGGAGGGCAGGGCGTTGAATGACTGTGCGTTTCCTTCCCTGAACCCGGCGCTCAGCCTTGGTCGGAAGTGCAGTGTGGCCACCCTGAGCCCCCCGCCCCACCCGAGGGGAGAGAGTCCTGCCCCCAAATCCAGGGCCCAGGTGGGATGAAGCAGCGGGTCAATCTGTGGGGACTGGAATCACATGCCTGTGGGTGGCAGCTCCAGCATGGGGTCTGTGATGGAAGGGGAGGTCTGGGTAGGCACCGTCTGTGTGAGAAACTCAGTCCTGGTGGCATCCAACTTTCCACTCCTTCCCCACAGCTCGGCTCCTGTCAAGCACCATAGGCCGCAGCCTTGCTTTCTTGCATCCCCTCTGCCCTTGGCAAGGAGTGAGGGTACCCTCGCAGGCCTGGAAAGCCAGCGTCTACCATCACATGGGGCGGAAGGGCCATAGGATGGGGCTGAAGAGTGCTTCTGAGGCAGGCGAACCAAGACAAGAAGGGATGGAAGGAGCAAGGGTTCCACCAGCAGTTCAGAAGCTTTCCACCAGGAGGCACCAAACACACTGGGAAAACTCCCCAGCGGCTTCCTTGGGCAAAAGGAGTCTGGTGCCCTTCCCAAACCAGCTCAGGCTGAGGCCGGCTCCCTGAAGACTTGCTCTTGGAGCCTGGAAGCACAGAAAACCCAAGGATCAGGTGCCAATGGCTGAGCTGGCTTTGTGTGAGACATCGAGGTGTGTCCAGGACGGGGGCCTGGGTAAAGGGGACATATGTAAGGGTTTGTACTGGACTTGGCCGGTACGAAGCACAGGCACCCACAGTTGTGCCAGCCCAGAGCAGCCCCAGGCATTTCTTCCTGAGGAGACAGGCTCCCCGAACGCTGCCTCAGTCGGGGTCGGGGTGGGTAGGGGCTGGTGTCAGTGTGAAGGGAACAGGAGAAATGACTGCATGTTTCACTTGAGTTTCCTAGAACTGATAAGGGGCCACATGGGGTCAGAACCACAATAATAACCTCAATTTCACAGACCTTCACTTCCTGTTCCTCAACCCCCGTCCTCTTCCAACCAACCGAGGCCTGGGTGCCTGCAGGGAGGCCTCTGCGTGTTGGCATATGAGCCTGATCTCACCAGGCATTCACCGGGCCCCCATTGCCAACGGAAAAAGATGTGAAGATTTGTCACGGGAGACGTGCAAGAAACCCTGACACCCTCTGATATCACCATGTTATAATGCCTCCCTTTTCTCGGAAAGCAGACAGCATCAACACACAGTCCTATTTTTCTGGGCAAGTTCCATCAAAATCAGTGTGTCCTTTTCCCAGAAACGAGACTATACTTCCAGGAAGGAGCGGATCTAACACATGCTTTTGCTTGTGCTGCCTGGCTGGCTGGGCTTCCGCTGGGGAGCGGTGAGGAGCTGGCCCTCCGTGAGAGAGGCTGGGAAGACAGCACCGACCCGCCCGCACTGAGGCCGGAGAGCTGGGGTGGATGCCGCCAGGGGCCCACCACGTCTCAGGAAAGTTGTGGGAAAGATCTGAATCCCCTTCGCAGCAGCTGCCCGCCTTGCCTGAGCCCAGCTGTGAGCAGCAAACACACCTGGCTGTGCCTGTCCCTGGGACTCGGGAGCCAAACAACTCAGGGACTCGGGCAGTTTGCAAATTTGAGGAAATCTTTCCCTTTGTAGAGGGCCAGAGATAGTATGGGTAATATCTAAATTTTGCTTAGCATTATCTTGGAGAGGGACTAAAAATGTAATTAGAAAACAAAATACCTTTTTTTTTTTTTTTTTTAAATCCTCACCCGAGGACATTTTTCCATTTTTTGCACAGATAGAGTGGGAGGGAGAGAGAGGAAGAGAGAGAGAGAGAGAGGGAAACATCGATGTGAAAGGGACACATCGAGTGGCTGCCACCCGCACGACCAACCAGGGCCGGGGACAAACTGCAACCGAGGTACATGCCCTTAGCGGGAACCGAACTCGGGTCTCTCCGGACCGCAGGCGGATGCTCCAACCGCTGAGCCAAACCGGCCAGGGCCAAAATACCTTTTTAATAACTGTTCATTGGTGCCCAGAAATCTTTGTCTCATGACAACCAAAGGGATCTCAAGTAAGGACAACCTGGGAGAGAAGGGACACCAGGTGCCCCTACTGCATTCATACTGGGGCCCGCCACCTGCTTCATGACCACCCCCAATGGAAATGAGCGCTGGGGTTCACAGGAAGAGGACAAACTGCGAAGAGGCAAGTCTAACATCAAAGGATACAACAGACCAAAAGGAAACCTACAGAATGGGAGAAAATATTTGCAAATCATACATCTGACAAGGAGTTAATATCCAGAATATGTAAAGAACTCCTATGACTTAACAACAAAAAACAAACAATCCAATTGTTACAATCGGCAAAGTACTTGAACAGACTTTTCTCCGAAGAAGACAAACAAGTGGCCAACACACACATAAAAAATGTTCCACATTACTAATTATTAGGGAAATGCAAACCAAAACCACAATGAGACACCAACTCACACCCATCAGGATGACTAATATTTAAAAGAAGAAAGAAAAGAACAAGTGTTTGTCCGGCCGGTGTGGTTCAGTGGTTGAGCGTTGACCCATGCACCAGGAGGTCCCCAGTTCAATTCCAGGCCAGGACACATGCCCAGGTTGTGGGCCCGATCCCCAGTGGGGGACATGCAGGAGGTGGCCAATCGATGTTCTCTCTCATCGATGTTTCTATCTCTCTCTCCCTTCCTCTCTCTTGTAAAATCAATAATAATAATAAAAAAAAAAAGAACAAGTGCTGACAAAGATGTAGAAAAATTGGACCTCTTGTGCACTGTTGCAGAGAATGAAAAATGGTGTGGCCATTATGGAAAACCAGTATGGTGGTACCTAAAAAAAGTGAAAATAGAACTACCATATGACCCAGTAATAACACTCCTGAGTCTGTACCCCCAAAATTGAAAGCAGGGTCTGGAAGAGATATTTGTAAGCCCATGCTCATAGCAGCATCATTCACAATAGGTAAAAGGTAGAAGTAACCAAGTGGCCATCAACAGATGAATGGATAAACAAATATGATATATACATAGAATGGAATATTAGGAAGCCTTAAAAAGGAAGGAAATTCTGTCACGTGCTCCAACATGGATGAGCCTTGAGAACATTATTGGCTAAATGGAGAAATATAAAAATGGGTCCCTATCCTTTTTTTTTTTATCCTCACCCAAGGACATTTTTTCATTTTTTCTTTTTTTATTGATTAATTTTTGTTACAGATGATTCTCCTTTTTCCCCCACTGATTCCCCCCTCCCTCTCCATTTTTTCATTTTTTGTTCACATAGAGTGGGAGGGAGAGAGAAGAAGAGAGAGAAACATCGACGTGAAAGGGACGCATTGAGTGGTTGCCACCTGCACGACCCAACCAGGGCCGGGGACAAACTGCAACCAAGGCACATGCCCTTAGCGGGAACCGAACCAGGTCTCTCCAGGCCGCAGGCCAACACTCTAACCACTGAACCAAACCGGCCAGGGCAAAATGAATCCCTATCTTAAGTACATGGGGAAGAAACCCTAAATAGATTAAAGGCTTAAATGTGAGAGACCAAAACTATGAAATTATTATTGAAAAATGTAGAATATCTTTGTGACCTTGGAGTGGGGTAAGATTCTTAAATAAGATCCTCAAAACAATTTTTTTTCCTGGCCTTCCCCACACTATTGTCTATATTCATGGGTTATGCATAGATGCATGTATGTTCTTTGGTTGATTTCTTCCCATCCCCTCCACCCCCATCCCCTAACAACAAATCTTAAGGGAGAAAGTTGTAAGGTTTGATTCCATTACATTAGTGAGCATTTCTAATACCATATTCAATAGTAGTGGTAAAGTAACCATTTTTGTTTTGTTCCAAGCCTTAAAAAATGCATCTAAATTTTTAAATATATTTACTGAATGTTTTATTAAGCAAAAGAAGCTCTCTTTTCTTCCTAGTTTTCATAACGTTTTCACCTTAACTTTATTAAGAATTTCCTGCATCTATTGAGATCATGTGATTTTTCTTCTCTAGTCCATTTGTGTGGAGAATTTTACATTCATATGCTTTTAACTTTTAAATAACATGAATTCTTAGCTAACCTGTACTTAATCCTGATAAGTTAGATTTTTAAAAATATACTGTTGGGCCCTGGCCGGTTTGGCTCAGCGGTTAGAGTGTCGACCTGCGGTCCGGAGAGACCCGGGTTTGGTTCCCGCAAAGGGCACGTACTTCGGTTGCAGTTTGTCCCCGGCCCTGGTTGGTCGTGCGGTGGCAGCCACTCGATGTGCCCCTTTCACATCGATGTTTCTCTCTCTCTATCTCTTCCTCTCCCTCCCTCCCACTCTATCTGTACAAAAAATGGGAAAATGTCCTCGGGTGAGGATTTAAAAAAAAATATATATATATACTGTTGGGCCTGGCTGGTATGGCTCAGTGGTTGAGCGTCGACCCATGCACCAAGACATTGCCAGTTTGATTCCCAGTCAGGGCACATGCCCAGGTTGTGGGCCTGATCCCCAGTGTGGGGCATGCAGGAGGCAGCCAATCGATGTTCTCTCTCATTGATGTTTCCATCTCTCTCTAAGATCAAAAAAGAAAAAAAAAAGTTTAATATACTATTGGATTTGGCTGGCCAATATTGTTTTCTTTTTTTAATATTTATTTATTTATTATTATTTTTAATCCTCATCCAAGGATATTTTTCTATTTATCTTCAGATAGAGTGGGACAGGGGTTGGGGGAGGGGAGAGACTCAATGAGAGAGAGAGAGAGAGAGAGAGAGAGAGAGAGAGAGAGAGAGACTCAATATGAGAGAGACACATCAACTGGCTGCTTCCTGCATGACCCCGACCAGGGCCAGGGAGGAACCCCAACTGAGGTGCCCTTGGCTGGAATCAAACCCGCGACTCATTGGTCCGCAGGCTGACGCTCTACCACTGAGCAAACTGGCTCGGGCTGGCCAATATTTTTAAAAAATATTTTGTTCATTAATGTTCACTTTGTTTTCTTTCCTTTTACTTTCTTAACCAGTTTTGTCATTATTATTATACTAGTACTTTTAAATGAACTATTTCATGGAAAAACTTGTGTAAAATAAGGCTGATTTGTTCAACAGATGGTAACACTGGTTGTGCCTGGAGGCTAATGGAACAAGTTTTCTCGTATAAAGAAAACTTAATATGGGAATACTTTCTATTTATTCATATGACATTTTACATTTTTTCTTCTGAAAATGTATGCTCTTTACCCAAGTTTTCAAATGCATTAGGTATATAGTTGTTGAGGCAAAAACTGTTGCTTGCCTACCCAATATCCATTCTTCTCTCTTTATCCAAATTGTGTTCCTAACCCTTGTATTCAAGATAAAGGCTACCTTCCCAGATTCCCCTGCATGTAGAAATCTGCATTTTACCACTACCATGACCACTGTTATTCAAAGCAAAGTTTCCCAGGTATAGGCTCCACCTCCTAGGTAGGGTATCCCCTCTCCTTAGAGAAGAAATAGCCATCCTGAAACCACAAGTTGACAAGTGTGAGAGAGAAAAGCTTATACTCAGTTGGACACAGTCTTTTCTGCCTACTTACACTTATCAGAGGTTTGTGTCTAGTATTTTCAAAGGACCTGTTTTTAGTTTTGTTCAGTTTATCTTTTTTTGTTGTTGCTGTTCCCTCTTTTCACTTCTGCTGTTATCTGTTATTTACTTCCTTCTTATTTTTGTGAGTTTGCTCTGTTGCTATTTTTCTTTTCTTTTTCTCTTCTTGAATTACACACTTGGCTCTTCTGTTCTCAGTATTTCTAATTTTTTAATAATGTAGTCGAAATTTTTAATTTCCCTTAAGTATTGCTTTAGTGCACAGCTTGACACTGTGATTCAGCACAAAGTTTGGCATTGTGGCTCAGTTCTAAGTAACTTCATAATTTCCCTTGTCCTTTCTTCTTTAGCCCAAAGGTAATTTAATTTTCCCCCAGGAATATGGGATTTTTAAGTGTTCTCTTGTTATTGAATTCTAACTTGATTTCATTATGGTTTGAACTTGTTCTTTGTGATTTGTGAAGATTTCCTTTGTCACTTAAACAGTTAGTTAGTCTAAAATATGTGTGTGTGTGTACCCTGGCTGGTTTGGCTCAGTGGTTAGAGCATTGGCCTGCGGTCCAGAGAGACCTGGGTTTGGTTCCTGCTAAGGGCATGTACCTCAGTTGTGGTTTGTCCCTGGCCCTGGTTAGGTCATGCGTGTGGCAGCCACTTGATGTGTCCCTTTCACATCGATGTTTCTCTCTCCGCCTCCCACTCTATCTGAACAAAAAATAGAAAAAATGCCCTCAGGTGAGGATAAAAAATAATAATAATAAAATAAAATATGTGTGTGTGCACATATTTCAGTTCAAGATTATTAACTGTATTAGTCAAATATTCTGTTATCTTTGGTCTGCTTGATGTGTTATATTCTGCAAGAGTTGTGCTAAAACATCCAAATATAATTTTAAATATATCCATTTTTCCCATTTTAACTGTTTGTTGCTTTATATATTTTGAGGCTACATTGCTGAGTGCATGTATGTTTATGATTATGTCTTTTTGATTTCTTATTTCTTATTAGTATATAACATTTCTTTGTGTTCTTGTTATTTTCACCCTAAATTCATTTTTTCTTCTGATGCTAAAATTATTACCCTGAAGTTCTTTTAAAAATGTGGTTAATAAAATAATATTAAATAAAATATTACATAAATATTATTTTTTATTATTTTATTAATATTTAACCTTTTATTTTCCAATTTTGCTCATGATCGCTTGCTAACAATATATTCTTACATCTTGTTTTTACAGCCAATCAAAGAATATCTGTATTTTGATTTGTGAGTTTAATTAATCTCATTTATATTCATTAATGTTATTTTAGGATGTCTTTATAAATATATTTTATTGATTTCAGAGAGATGGAGGGAGAGGGGGAGAGAGAGAAACATCAATGAGAGAAAAATATCCACTGGCTGCCTCCTGCACATCCCCTCCTGGCCCTGACCAGGAACTAAACCGGCAACCTTCTGATGCATGGGATGATGCAAAACCAAATGAACCACACCAGCCAGGCATTTTAGGACTTCTTTCTTTTTGTTTTTTATTTTATTTTATTTTATTTATTTTTTATTGCATCCTGAAAAATAAAAAATTCCAAACTCAATATAATAGCTGCTAAGGCTGTCTATATCAGTTAGCTATTGCTACATAACAAACCACCCCAAAGCTCAGTGGTGTAAATTAATATTGATTTCCTTGTGCCAGCTGATTTTGCTGAGCTGGGCTAGATGTGGCTGGGCTCATACATGTATCTGTGGGCTGCCTCGGGTTCTGCTTCACATATCTCTCGTTCTCCTGTATGCAGACCATGCGCTAATAAACCAGGTGTGAGTGAGAATTTTTTTTTAATTTGCACCCAAACATGGTCTGGGAGTGCACTTAATTAGTAACCACAGTATGTGCAATGCCTAGGGCCCACCATATTCTTAGGAGTCCACAAGACTGTTCTACTTTTATTTTAAAAGCAGAAGAAAATGAATATGATAACAATAAACCCATCAGTATTTTTTCTTTATACCAGTGCATTGTAAAATATAATTTTTCACAGTTTTGTGTGTGTATGAATGAAGTGCTCCTTGAAGAAAAAATGCCTGGGGCCACGGAAGCCATAATGCAACCTTGCACTATCCTAATTTAGCAAGTTTGAAACGTACAAAACTGGTTATTTGCCCAGTTTTTATTTTTTTCTCTTCAGTAGGCCATGGAGCTTTATGAAATTTCAATTTCCTCCCTAAAAGAATGGGGAGTGAGCAGGTGAGAGTTTCATTGACCATCTCTGGAAAGGGGCACCCCAAAGCTGGGTGACTCCTCCCTTCACTCGTTAGCTCGTGGACCCTAACGCTCTCGGCTGTCTTTTCCCATCTAGGAGACACACTGTTTTAGAGGAAAATTGCCCCGCAGTTGGTCTGTTACACTGAGGTGCTCGTCATCCTGCTGTGACCACGAGTTGTTACTTGACTTCTTTCTGCTACCTCATGTAGCGTTTTCGATTTACTTTCTTTCTACTTCTTTACATCTTTGGAATAGTTCAAGACTTCCTTTCTTCAAATGAAAAGTTTGGATTTTCTACTTTCCATTGACAAGACCAAATTATTCTGTCAGATATAATACATTCCATTTACACTCTTCTCATGGTTAACCTAACTTATTATGACCCTTACTTATGTTTATTCTTTCCCCTGTCGATTTCTTAAGCTTAACAAATCTCTGTGTTTCCTTAAACAGGACAAGTGCCCAGGCATAGTTCCATAAGCCTCCAGTCTTTCCTCCTTTCATCAGCTCCCCATTCTCCTTCCCCAACCATGCATCTGCTCTATGATTTATTTCTGAATTGTCTGTATTTATTTACTTTATCTTATTTATTCTATTTTGCAGGATAGAAGCATTGCTAATTAAGGTAACAATACACATTTCTGGGCTATGTTCTACCTTTTATTTTGCATGCTTCATTGCTTCATCCTAGATTCATTTCCCATCTTACTGAGGTACTTGTCTTTTTAAAATGCTTTCAAGGGAGATCAATTTTTGGAATGGTGAAGTGAGGATCCTGGTGAACCACTCTCCCATAAAAACAACAAAAATACTGGCAAAACAACTTAAATCAACCATTTCAGAACTCTGGAAATGTATCAAAGCCACTAAATGAACTGAAATCATCTATCCAAGAGAAACTACTAAATTTCAATAAGACAGTGGTGTCTGCGGAATTTTAACTTGGGCCTATTCCTGTCTTCTCTCCCTCTCCATGTTGGTGGCCTAGTCGCCAGGAAAAGTCAGCAGTCTCAAAGTTAATGGAGAACACTGACCATGTTAAAAGCCCCATCCCTAAAGCAGAATCAATATTTGTTTAAATTAGCAGCTACCAGGAAAATATCCATTCCCAAGGTGGTGTGGCTAAGTGATTTAACTCACAGTGGGTGGGGAGGGTCAGTGGAGGAACTATCCCTAGGGCATTACCAAAAACAACAGCAATCTGCTGGCAATACCTAAGCTGCCTAAGGCTGTGATTTTGGTTGGAGCAAACAAGAACAAAAGTTTAAAAGTAAGCCCTGGAGAACTAGAAAATCACAGGGAACTTTGAAAAACTCCAACATCTTCTTGGGTATCTAGAAGGCTGCATGCTTAGGAAAGGTCTTGGAAAGAAGGCCCCAGTCCCTCACCTCTGGCTGACCTTCAGGCCCTGTGCACTTAGCAAGCAAAAGCTAATGCTATTCAGGCATTCAAACTGTCCTAAAGTTTGAATGTGTACCTTCAGACATAGTTCCCCTTGTCAAAGGGTATAAGGCATACAGACAAGGCATTAAAAAAAAAAAAAAACTTCACACCAATCATTGACTCACTACTAAACTATACTGAGCTAGGAATGAACCCTAGAAACCAGACTTAAAAATAAGAACTTAAAAAAAAAGAGGCTAGCAGAGAACTCAAGGGTTTCACACTGTAGGGAATAGAGAATCTAGAGAATCAATTCAGGAAAGCCATTAAACAAATAAGCAGCAACAAGAAAAACAATAACAAACCTGGGGAGGGAGAATCTGATTTTAAGTTGTTACAATATATTTTGTTAAATGTCTAATTTTTATGAGATGTGTAAAGAAACAGAAAAGCATGCTGCATACCCTGTAAAATAAATAACCAACAGAAAATATTTCTGAGGAGGCACAGATGTTTAAGTTAGTAGACAAAGAATATAAACCAGCTATTAGAAGTAAGTTTTTACAAACTTAAGGATACCATGTCTAAAACTTTAAAGAAATTATGACAGCAATGTTTCACAAAGTAAACAATATTAGCAAACAATAGAAATTACAAAAAAGAATCAAATAGAAATTCTGGAAGTGAAAAATACAACTGATCAAATAAAAAATTCACTAAAGGGGCTTGATAACAAATTTAGACTATCAGAAGAAAGAGTCAACAAACTTGGAGATAGATTTTTACCCTGTCTAAGGAAAAGGATAAAGAAAAATGAACAGAGCCTGGCTGGTGTGGCTCAGTTGTTGAGCATCAATCCATGCATCAAGAGGTCACCAGTTCAATTCCCAGTCAGGGCACATACCCAGGTTGGGGGCCAATCTCCAGTGGGGGGCATGCAGGAGGTGGCCAGTCAATGTTATCTCTCATTGATGTTTCTATCTCTTTCTCCCTCTCCCCTCCTCTCTCTCTAAAAATCAATAAAGAAAAAAAATTTTAAAGAAAAATGAACAGACCCTTAGAGACCTATGGAATACCATATAGCACACCAATATACACCTAATATGAGTCCCAGTGGAGAAGAAAAAAAATAGGGAGAATAAAGAATATTTGAAAAAATTATGACTAAAAACTTCCCAAATTTGATGAAAACAATGTATTCATCCAAAAAGCTTGACAAACTCCAAGTAGAATAATTCAAAATAACAACATAGTTCAACTGGTGGAAGTCAAAGACAGAGAAAATATTGAAAGCAGCAAGAGGAAAACCATTTATCATATACCTGGGAGACTAAATAAGATTAACAACTGACTTCTTCACAGAAATTATAAAGGCAGAAGACAGTGAAATGACATCTTCAAAATATTAAAAGACACAGGCTGTCAATCAAGAACTCTATACCTAGCATATCTCTCCTTCAAAAATGAAGGCAAAATTAAGATATTTGTAGATAAACAAAAACAGAGACCTTGCTACTAGAAGACCTTCCCAGAAATACTAAAGGGAGTTCCTCAGGCTGAAATAAAAGGACATTAGACAGTAACTTGAATCCACGTGAAGAAATAACAAACACTAGTAAAGGTAACTATATAGGTACACATAAAAGACAATATAAATACATTTTTGTTATAATTCTTTTTTCTCCTATCTGATTTAATAACAGCTGCATAAAGCAATAATTATAAAACTGTACTATAATAAGAACTTTTAAAAAGGCTAGCAGAGGGCATATCATGTATCAAGATATAATTGGTAGGACAATAATAGCACAAAGAAGGAGGAAGGGAATGGAGGTGTATTGGAGCAAAGTTTTGTGGACAATTGAAATTAAGATAATATCTACCCAAGCCAGATTGTTTTAAATTAAAATGCAAATTGTAATACCAAGGTCAAGCACTAAGAAAATAATTTGTTAAATGGTTTCAAAAAGGATCCTGATATGGTAAATTTTTTGAGAATTTATGTGCCTAACAGTATTTTTAATTCATGGTCACATTTTAATAGTAGTTAAGATGCATTAAAAATTCTAGAATTTGAGCCCAGCCAGTGTGGCTCAGTGGGTTGAGCATCATCCCATGAACTGAGAGGTCCTGGTTGGATTCGTGGTCAGGGCACATGCCCAGGTTGCAGGCTCATTTCCCAGTAGGGGGCGTGCAGGAGGCAGCCAATCAATGTTTCTCTCTCACATCAATGTTTCTCTCTCTCACTCCCTTTCTTTCTCTCTCTAAAAAAAAAAAAAAAATCAATAAAAACATATTTAAGAAAAAACTTATTAAAAAATTCTAGAATTTGAAAAATATTTTGTCCTTAAGTCTTTTGAAAATACTACTCCATTGTTCTATTGCATCCAGCTTCACGATGAAAAGTCTGATATCAACATATTTCTTGTTACTTGCAGGTGATACGCTTTTTCTCTGGAAGGTTTTAGAATTTTCTCTTTTAACAACAACAACAACAACAAATAATGAAGTGCCTAGGAATAAACTTAGCAGAAAATGTACAAGACCTATAGAAAAAAAATGTAAAATTCTGTTGAAGGACAAAATAATGAAAAGACTGGAATAAATGAAAAAGGCATACCATGTTTTTGATTGGTAAATTCAACATCACAAGGATGTCAATTCTCTCTACATTAATTTATACATTTAATGCAACCCAAATAAAGACTAACTAGATCTTGTTGTTTCTTTTATTATTTTATTTGGAACTAGAAAATCTGATTCTAAAGTTCATATGTGAATATAAACAAGAACAACAATAAAGACTGGAAAAGTAGCACAACAGGAGGATGCTAGCTCTGAAAAATGTCACCAACACATTTAAAGTCTCAATATAAAGACATGAATGGACAGACCAATTGAACAGAAAATGTTCATGAAGAGAAGTTGAACTAGTCAGTAAATGATTTGGAGACAGTTGAACAACTATCAGAAGGGTGGAAAAGCAGGATTTTACCTCACACCTACCTCACAAGATAAATTCCAATGGGCTTAAAGATGAAAATGTAAAAAACCCACAAAAGTGGAAGAATTCCTTAATCGCCTTGCACTAGGAAGTCTCTCTAACAATGACTCAAAATCCAGAAACCATGAAAATATTAATGTATTTGATGTATAAAAATAAAAGTAAATTTTACCAAAAGAAAAAAATAACCACCATAAGTCAAAAGACAAACTAGGAAAAATATTTGTAACTCTTTCATGTACAAAAAGGTTTTCTCCCTACAAATCTCCAACCTATAAGGAAAAGGCCAACAAACCGAATAGATTGATCAGAAAAGGTTAACACAGGCAGTTCATAGAAAAGGAAATACAAATGGATTGATCCTGCAATCCCATTTCTTAGAAATTATCCTGTAGTTATACCTGCCTTTATGGGGAATGATATTTATACTGTTAGTTATTGCAAAAAAAAAAAAAAAAAAGGAAATAACACACACAAATGTCCATAAGAACCAGTTAAGGTTTGGTATATAGAACATCAAACAATTAAAAGCAGCCCTTTATATATTAATATGGAAATATGCCTAATAGATATTCAAGTTAAAGAATTCAAAGGGGCAGAAGTGTCTATGTGCCACTTTTTGTATAGAAATAGGGAGAAAAGATAACGCATGCATGTCTGCTTGTATTTTCATTAAGAAACTCTGAAAATACACAAAAAGTAATGAAAGTGGTGATATTTAGGGAAGGACTGAGAACTGGGTGGATGAAAGCAAGGGTGGAAGTTGGATTTTTCACTGTGCACCTGTTTTTTGGATTATTTTAAAACCATGACAATGATTATCTGTTTAAAATTAAAAATACTTTTCTCTTTGTTTTTGACATTTTTAAATTTCATTGTGATATTTCAAGGTGTGGTGGTTGTTTTTCTTAGCTATAAATTTGTTTTCAATTTGAGGTGTCTTCTGGAGATTCTTGGTCATTTTTTCTTCAAATATTTCATTCTCTCCATTTTTTCTTCTTATGAAACTCCTATTATTACTTAGATTTTCTAACTTTTTACTTCGATCCTCTGTACCTTCACTTTTATTCTTCCTTTATCTCTTTCTGATGCTTCTGGGAATGTTCCTAAAGGTGGTCTTCCTTTCACTAACGTTCTTGGTTTATATCCATCCTGCCATTTCATACATCCATTGCGTTACTTCACTCGGTTTTCATATCCAGCATGTCGATCACACTTGTTCATCACTTTTGCCTGCTTCTGGCTCCGGGTTTCCAATATCTTCTCTCATCTCCCCAAGGATATGTG